>NC_056730.1:539322426-539332426 GCF_019279795.1 Protopterus annectens | reverse complement strand
TTTAAATAGTTTTGTTGATCTGTTGTTGTCTTTTCATTAGTTTTGAAGGAAAAAGGTTATAAGGAAAATAGCTCATTTTGTTCAGAGCTGATATCTTTACAGCTGCACTGCACGGCGCATCAAGTTAAATTTGATTAAGGATGCTTTCCTGGAGATTTCCTAATGTCAGACATGCAGTGTCACTGAGCTAAGAGATGCAAGGGGTGTATATTTGTTGTGATAAGATCACTATAACTCTGAAGCCCAAACTAAGTTTGTACTTTAGTGACGTACTTAGTATTGCACGCAGTGATGGAAAGTCCATTACACTGTTTTGCCCCCTTCCAGTAACGTGGAGATACATCTCTGCTGTGGCATTAGTTGTTTTTGAAAATAAAGAGAAAATGACTTTATGTTTGTAGTACAGACCCATTTTAACTTGACTGACTGATGAAAAACTAGCACATCATAAAGACAATTCCAAGACTGCACATATGGATACTTAGTCAGTGCAATCCACTGCCTGGTTTAACCACTGTTTCTCATTCAACAAGCATTATAAATGTCAGTTATCACTCTTTTCTAAGGTTAGAAACTCAACAAAAATTAAACAAATTAACGGGAAGCTCAGCATTTTTACAACCCTTACAAAAACTAAATACACTTGACTACTTAATGTTAGAAAACTAATGTCTGCAATTAATGAACCATAACAGATGCTAGAGAGCCAAGTGAGGTACATAGGAATTAATGCTAATGTGACTGCTTTACCACTAAATGGACATAAATGGCATTGATAAAGTTGTCTGGTTATCCTCTAAAAGTGAATCAAGTAACAATGAGTATTTTGCAATCTTTCGAAACTGAAAAGCTTAATCATGGCAATGATTACACAAATGAAACTTTAGTGTTCTCAGGTTTTCTTGAAGTTATACACAATGCCATTCATTTGGATTAAATTAGAAAGGCCTGACTTAAACAAGAAAACAGCCAAAATATGCCCCCCCTCTCTCCATATATATATATATATATATATATATATATATACATATATCTATATACACACACAGGTTTCAGTAAACATATATGAAGTTACAGTACTAAGTGACTGCATACAAACCTTAGCCATTCGTACAATAATTCATACATGGCCTACAAACGCAGCTGTACAGTCTCACTGAGCTGCTTAATATCATTGTATAAACTATAAGCATTCTTATATGCACTCCGCTCACTTCCCTTAATGCACACAGTGATGGTGCATTTTATTATTTTCATTCGCTTTAGCTGAGGTTATGTTTGGAAAGACTGAAAAAGGTTAGTTTGGGCCACTTCAACTGCCTGGTTAACACATAAATCATTGTGTTATCCTTTCATAGTTGCCCATGCCTTTTTCCTCTTAGTGTTTCTTTAGTAATTAAGTAATTAAATCAACAGCAGCAACTTGTTTCTGTAGTTAGTAAATAAGTATACACATAAATAAAAAAGAGCTATGTAAGTACCGCAGAGACTACTCACATACCATTTATGTAACACCAACTTAAACTGTAATTAGTGCAGCTCATATAACTGCGCTGCACCTTTGGTAAGGATTCACAACATAGGGTAAACAGTGATTCAGGCCAACATACCTAATCTTAAATCAGTGAAGTAATACTTTAAACAGTGAAAACAGATTGAGCCTTATTGGCCTTGGCCACCCTGGAACACATACTGGTAATTTATTCAATCACTACAGTGATTGCAATCGTTTTTTTTACTTATTCACTCTAAAATATTGGCCTTACTGTATCTGTTTCATGAAGCCTACTTAGAACCTCTTTGATGCTTGTTACCTGTCCTTTACGACTTTTTTAAGTACAGTAACCAGAAGAAGAAGAAGAAGACAGTAAAGATAATTAAAACAGGCTATTTTCCAGTGATAATCTTCAATTGATTGAATCCATTCTCTTACACTAGAGCTTTCTTTGTATTCCTAACACATCCACAAAATACATCCAAAATTGCATTTCTTTTTCCTGTATAATAAGCAGGTTGTCCCTTGTTTTGATTTTCATTATTACTTGTTTCTTTTGTCTTCATTTTGTTCTTACAGTTTTTCCTCTAATAATAAATACATTTTTTGTTTTACTTTTTTGACTTTCAATTAAATTATTTCTTAACTGGGTAAGAGAAATGGTACATATCAAACCTTTTCAGCCAGTACTCAGTTCACAAGGGCAAAGGTAAATAGGTTCATAGGTTCATATTAGGCTATCTGCCCTAGGGCATTTATAAGCCCAGCCTTTCGCCACCCATTTTAAATTAATTTTGCTATGCTCTTTTTCGAGGTTAGTATACTGTGTCTCTGTCTAACAGTGACACAGAAGTGATACCCAGGGTAAACCTACGATCTCCCATCCACTCATCAAGACTCCTCTTGAAGAGAGTCAATGAGGGACTCTGCCTAACCTGGATTTGGATTTTATTCCAGAGTGAAGGGAGCCTCTGGGTTATGAATCTGTCCCTCCAGCATGTCCTATTTATTTCAGTGCTGAGGTTCAAGTCTCTCGAGCGCCAGAGCTCAATGGGATTTGGATTTTCTGAGGTGCAGCATGTCCATTAATTCCGGGTTGGACATGGTTTATACGTCAGGCACAGATCGCCTCTGAGCAGGTGGTATGCCACTGAGTAGAGCTGGAGTTTCTTTAACCGGGCAGCATATGGCATCTGTTTGAGCCATTTGATCCTCTTGGTGAGGTACTTTTGGGGTCTTTCCAGTTGCTGCAGGTGTCTGGTAAGGTACATCCCAAAAGGGGCATTGTACTCAATTATGGGTCTGATGAGGGATGAGTAAAGAGGCATGATGACCTCCCCTGATCTAGATGTGAATCCCTTCATGATTAGGTGGGCTATATAAAATGTTTTTCTAACCACTTTGGCCATGCGGTTGTCAAATGAGATATTGCTATCAACTTGGGTCCCCAGGTCCCTAATTACTTCTTCTGTACTTAATGGATTACCACCTATGTGGTAATTTGTGGGCACTTTGTTTTTGCCAAAGGGGATGACTATACACTTTTTGGCATTTAGCTTGAGTCCATGGCTCTGGCACCAGTTGTCTGTTTCTATGAGGCCCTTTTGGAGGATGCTTGTGTCGGCTGGAGAGTTGATTCTGGTGCCCAGTTTGCAGTCATCTGCGAACTTGGTCAGCCACAGTCCTTCCGTGTTGGTCTGTACCTCCGAGAAATATATACCGAACAAGAGAGGTCCCAGGACTGAGCCTTGTGGGATGCCACTTGTAACTGGTTTGGAGTCTGACATGGCTCCAGCAATTCTAACCATGTGGGTTCTGTCGTTGAGCCAGTTTGCAACCCATCTAGTGACATAGGGGTTTATATTTAAGCTGGTGAGCTTATCTATAACGCCCGAGTGGAGTATTGTATCGAAAGCTTTTGCGAGGTCCAGGTAGGCTGTGTGGACCACCTTCCCCTCGTCAATGGCCTTAGTGACTGTTTCAAAGAAATCAACCAGGTTTAAAAGACAGGATCTGCCCTTAACAAAGCCAAACTGGGTAGGATCCAGTGTCTGTAGGTCCCCAATATCTATTTATGAGGTCCATGATGATCCTTTCCATAGCTTTGCAGACCAAGCTAGTAGGGCTTATGGGGCGATAGTTTCCAGGATCCGTTGAGGCACCACCTTTGTGGAGAGGGACCACTGTTGCTGTATGCCACTCTTTGGGTACATATCCTGTAGTAAGGCTGAGATTGAACAGTAGTTTTATGTTTGGGTTTAGCTCTTCTTGGAGTTCATGTAGGACACAGCCCAGGACACCGTCTGGTCCCATTGATGCTGTGTTTTTTGCTTTGAAGAGGGCGGCTCTTACCTGAGCATCTGAGATGTCACGGGGGCAGCACTCTGCTGGGATAGATATTTGCCCTTTTGGTGGGGGGGGAGAAGTTTGTGCTGAACCAGTCAGCTAGAATGTTAGCAATGTCTGTGGGTTCGATGTATTTTTTGTCATTTTGGACTAATTCTGAGCATATCTGGGAATTCCCACCCAGGTTCCTAACATAACTAAAAAAGCCTTGTGATTATCCTTAGTGTCCTGTGCAATTTTTCTCTCGAAGCTGGCCTTAGACGATTTTATGAGTGCCCATAGTTTTTTGCTAATACTGATCAGAGATGCCTTCCCTTTCTGGGATTTTGCTCTATCATGTAGTAGCTTCCTCCTTCTATTGTATAGTTTGTTTATGGCTGGGGTCCACCAGATAGGATGTCTGCCTTTGGAGGACTGGGTCTTGGTTTTATTTGGGATTGCATGATCCATGCATTCCTGAAGGTGTTCATAGAATGCGTTTATAAAGGATTCTGCGGTCTGGGCGTATTTTCCACAGGCTCGGGGCTTTGAAGGATTCCACCTGGTTTTGAGGAGTGTGAAATTTGCTTTAGAGAAGTTTTTCACTGTGGTTTTCTGGGCAGGGGGTGGGGTCGGGATGTGAATATCCAGTGATATTAGTTTATGGTCTGATCTTACCAGTGAGGGATACACTTCTGGTCTGGAGCATAGAGTCCCCATGTTGGTGATGATCAGGTCCAGTATGTTTTCCCGTCTTGTGGGAGTGGTAACAAGTTGTTCCATAGCATTTGAGTTTATAAATTCTAGGAACCTTTGGGCTAGGGTGTTGGAGCTAGAGTAATGCTCCCAGTCTATGTTTGGGTAGTTGAAGTCACCCAATATAATGGTGTTTGGAGAGACCTTCATATTTTCCAGTGTTCTCAGGAAGGCCAAGTGGGGTTCCTGGATTTGGGAGGGTGGTCTGTAGCAGGCTATAAACTGGAAGGCAGTTTTACCCACTGTTAGTTGCACATGGACAGTCTCTGATGCTTCGTGCTGTGCCACCAATCTGGAGGTGTGGGTATCTTTGACGAATATTGGAAATATTAAATGCAATATAGACAATTTTAAGTAGCCACCCAACTAACATTTTGGGGGATGTGTACAGAAATTGGTAAATTTGGACAAAACCCATACTACAAGGAGGAAATGCAAACTACACCCACATAGTGGCAGTAGAAAATGCAAACTGAGTGCAGATAGGGGCAGGACTTTAGAAGTAGATCCTTGACTAAGGAGACAGGCCCCAGGATTCATGAAGCTTGCGCCAGGTGCAGGCGTAGCGTAGGCAGTATAACGCCAAACATGGCCACCGGGCGATTCAGGTACGATCCAATTCCACGTGCACTACCGGCGTACGCCAGATCTGCGCAGCCCTCGGCTTAGGTATGATAATCACCCCATGTACAGTGCCGCACCATGCAAATGAAGGTACATAGCGATTCATGAAGTGGTGCAGGCATAGCGTAAGCCCACAGAAATGTAAACCAAAAAACACGGTTTACATTTTTCCAAACAGAACATCGGAGCTATGAAAGCGGACCAGACTCATGTATTACAAAGTTAACATATGCCAATGGCTAAATATACAGCCGATGGCATAAGAAAAGATGCACAACACCTAAAAAACAACATTTAATGTCATGTCCACAGTAACGCAAAGTAAAACCACAAGGCATGTGTGCGCAAACAGGAACACAAAGAAAATATATACAAATGTCATAAAATCGCAATGTAATACAAATCATGATTTCATCATAATACTCAATGGTATGCATGTTACACCACAACCAAGCTGCAAGGGTTGCTAAGGGTCTGTGACAGTGTTCAGTGCGGTAACTAAGAATTAGTAGTCAATGCCATGCAAATGAGGGAGGTAATAGTGAATCGCAAACGTTCCACCGGACTAAGGATGTACCATACGGTGCAGCGCTACAACACTGAGGAGTGGCTTAGAGGTATACATGACATCAGCAGTGGGGTGTGCCACCATAGCTGTAAGCACATTGGAGCAATGCAAATCTGGCCTGGCCGTTGCTAAGCAAAGCTGCAGGACAGGGGTGGGGAGGTAGGTATAGCATCGTTTAGCTGAGAGCACATATGGTGCCCGAAAGCGCATGTGTACGGGGAGGAAAACGTGCCCGAAACCCGGTAAGCGGACGCATGCGCCGTGCACCATAGCTCAAACAGGAAGGTCAGGGGAAGAAAATAAGGAAATGCCGCAGTAGGGTAATTGGAGTACAACTGAGCAATTAACACCTATTAACTCACAGCGGGCAATCGACGGCAACTGACAAGTCTGCTCGCTAAAACCTGCAAAACAGGATAGGGGATGTGTCGGATTGCAAAGAAAAGAGAACTGTCATAGCAGAGCAAAGCAAACCTGCAGCAGACCGGCCATAGAACACATTATGCAAGATAAGCCAGGTGTAGGAAAGTACAAATGAAAGCAGGCGGCTGGATGCATGCCAGAAAATGGGAGGTGAAACGTGAAGAAATGTAAAGGGAAGGGCAAGAGGTAATCCACGGCAGCCAAATGTAATTCAACATCAAAGGCACCACAATAGCAGTTCCTGTCATAAAACACATAAGATACCCTGTAGCTACGATCGTATATACACACCCTATGACATCATCGGTGGTCACAGCACAATAGTATAAAGCGTGAAAGCACCCCATACACACTTGTGTATTCGCAAACACTGCACCATAGGTGTAAACATACGGGGAACTTTTACAATGTACATGTTGGGAGCTGCCATAGCTGTGATTCATCACCATGTGTTAGAGACTGATGGTGTTGTGGAGGATGATGCTGACAATCACCACAGGCCCCGGAGGAGGAGAAGAGTGTTCAGACCAAGGGTAACCTACCAGGGGCTACATGATCTGGAGATAGTAGAGCATTACAGGGTGGACAGGGACATCTTACAGCAAATAGCTGAGCTGTGCCGGCCACGCCTGAGATCCAGAAACAACAGAGGGGAACCCATCCCAGTGGACACGAAGGTATGTGTAAGCTTGCAAATACTAGCCACAGGTACCTTTCAAAGGCCAACAGGAGATATAATGGGGATCTCACAGGCATCAGCATCCAGGGTACTACACCAGTTCCTGGATGCCATGATACCACATGCCAATGAGTACATATACTTCCCCCAAACTCAGGAGGAGTTGGCCAGCAATATGCGTCTCTTCCACCATGTGGCACACTACCCGGAGGTACTGGGTGCAAAAGACTGCACGCACATGCATATCAAGTCACCACCCGGTGAGCATGGTAGGCGCTACATAAACTGCAAGGGATACCACTCCATCAACTGCCAGGTCATGTGCAATGCCCAGGGCATTATCATGGATGTGTGTGCTGGCAGCCCTGGAAGCTACCATGACTCCCACATCTGGCATGCCTCACAGCTGTATCAGGTATTTGTCAGGGGGGACATCCCACATGGCCACCTTATGGGGGATGCTGGCTATGCACTGGAGCCGTGGATGATGACTCCCACCAGAAATGCACACACACCCATGCAAGAACGCCATAATGAGGCACACGCACTAACCAGAATCATCATAGAGCATGTGTTCGGGATGCTGAAATCATGGTTCCATTGCTTGCACATATCTGATGGAGCCTTGCAGTACTCTCCAGGCACGTGTGCCCACATCCTCATAGTATGTGCCATGCTACATAATATGATCCTGTGGAAACAGCTGCAGCAGGGACAAAATGGTGAAAGCCCTCACAGCCCACCGCAATTGCCAAGGCCATCACAGGCACAGAGGGATTCAGACCACAAACACCCTGTGCCAGCCCCAGTAGGCAGACGGAGGCGTGCCCAATATGCCTATGTCTTGGCAAAGAGGGAACGTACAGCACATACTCTGACAGAGTAGGCACCTATGGACTGACACACCTCTCCACCTGCACACACTGTAAAATGGATGGCACACACACACACGACCACCTGTAAATTGTAATGCATAGGTGGCCTACTGTGTGAATCCTACATAGGCAGCCCTCAACCACTGTACACACAACAGCTATTGGAACAAGGAATGTTAACACCTGAACAGTACACGCACCTATCAGCATATGTTGGTACTGTGTGTATAGGTTCCTAGGTACATCGGTAGGTGCACGCCCGCTTGTCAGAGGCCATTCATCAATCGAGGCAAACAGTGTCTGCTGTCGTCACCACATCGAGTAACCAACTGTCGCTCAGTGGAGCAGAGCCAATTGTAGGATCCATGTGTGTAATCACTGTTCCCCGCACACTCTGCATGGATTCCCTGGTGCGTTAATGAGGGGCTCCATATAATGTAATCATGGATGTCGTGGCAAAGCATGGGGTGTACCCATGACAGGCATCTGTCACCCCAGCATGCTCAACCTACGGTTGTGTGAAGGTGTAGCACATTATAGTGTGTGGCTCACTGTGACATACATACCCAATGCTGGAGCACATCCATTATACATCACTTGGACATACCATTAATAGATCTCATCCATATGTAAACTAACTGAGTTACCCATTTGATCACAGTATGGAGTAACAGCCATAGTACAGTCCACATACAAAACGTCATAACACATGTACAAATCCCAGATGCCCAAGTGGTAAATGCAGTGACTGTCGTGCATGTTCCCGGTCCCACGTCCTGCAAGGGATGTAACGTAATCCCGAAGACACGAATAATGCATGTTGGATGCAGGTCATCAGATCATGCTTAGCACATGTTAGCGGGAATATGCATTGCCCAGTGCTGGTAAGCGTCATTTAAATATGACTATACGGATATGCACGAAACAGGGCTAAGCTTCTCTGAATATCGCGCAGATCACGGTCAATGATGTCCAGAACAGGTAAAATCAGCATTATTCACCCCTGTACTAACAGTGCCTGCTCGGAAGGGTAAAATGACCACTGCCAGGAGTAGAACACGCAATCATGTACACAATCACCTAACACTAAGCTACCCAAGCAATGGCAGGTGTGTAATGTGACAGGTTCAAACACAAACGTGTGGAGTCCAGGTAACAATATACACTGACATGTACACAATGAAAGGTGTATTCTGCCTGTCACTCTCTCTGTCATATACATATATATATATATATATATATATATATATATATATACACATACATAATAGAGATAGAAAGGGTGATAGAGAGATATATGTTGATATATACGGATTCACCTATATCTGCAAATATGTAGATAGGTCAACGACATGTACACAACCATGGAGGTACAAATAAATAGGATACTGCCAACTATGGAATGTGTCACATACCGACACGTGGAATCACGAGACTAAAAGACCGAAAGAACAAAGTACACTAGAATCGCATGTAATATTATCACGATATTGAGGGACATTTAGTTATCGCTGCCGGTGTTGTGGTCCACGTAGGTACTGTGTTCAACTGTGTTTGTGATTGCCGTAGTCTGTGCATGTGTGTGTTGAGGGTACCGTGTGCGTTTCTGTGGGACTGTAATGTGTGTGTTTGCATCGTGTGTCTGTTAGTGCTAACTCGGAGGTAGATCATTACGGTAGGTGTGGTTATAGCTGGCCGCAGGCATACAGTTACCCCCTGACCCACTTTAAGAGGGACAGCCCCTCCCTGGGCAGTTGTGTCCTGACAAAAAATATTAAAAAGGGCAAATATCCGAGATTGTAGGACATAATTATGTCCCATATATTATGTAATAGTTGCATTAAATAGTTATGCCTGTATCTAAAAAACATAAATGTTACATGAAACATGATAAGTAGCTAAAGTGCTACAAGAATAAGTATGTATTCAGGATAAAAGTATGTGCTATCCTGTGTACTGACCGTGGGTATGTGTCGGCCTGTAAACACCGATGTGTGTCCTGCAAATGTCCCACTATGGCCATTTGAAAAGGTGACAACCCATGTCAAAGAGGTTCAGTCACCAACACAACTGCAATGAGTGCAAATATCTGTCACAGAAATACATGGGACAGCTGTCATTTAGAAACATTCCTTTACATATCGCTGTATTTCCAGAGGTATGGAAGTATCAACCTCACCTGCATACTATATAGAAACCAATTAACAACGGCCCAATGTATAAGCCCGTAACAACCATAATTTCAGTCTAAAATA
>NC_056730.1:539315008-539322055 GCF_019279795.1 Protopterus annectens | reverse complement strand
AGTAAACAGCACTAAAAGCCCTCAAAATACACTTTTAGAATAACAGACACTGAGCCCTCAATCAGCAGTTCCCAACTTAGAAGGATGTAAGCTACCTGTCCTGCCACTACACTGCAGGCCACAAACCTTCCTAATGTAAAACAACTGGTCTGAGCCCAAGTGCTTAATCCAAAAGACTTTGAATGATAGCTACACTTTAATCAAGTTACTACCAAGCAGTAATAAATACAATTGAATACTTTAAAGAATGCCTGGATTAGTGCTCAAGTTATACAAACAAAACTAGATTCAGTAGGCCTGGATCTAGTCTATGCTACAGCAAACAAGGTGTACCAATTTAGTAAGAAGCAGTACAAATATGCAGGCACTATAAGCCTTTAACCAGAAATTCCCAGCTCAATGTGTAGTCTGCACAGTTGCTGTAGACCTATGTACAGTCCACTGGTCATGAGTCACGCAGTGTTGTGGTAATGTATAGATGTGTGTTGCTGGCCCAAGGACATGGTGATGTCTGAGGGCTACATAGTAGAATGCGGCATTTACCTCTGTGATCTGCACCTGAGACATCTGTGATGGCTCTTGAGTGTGAACTGGTCAGTACATGTGAGTGGCCTTCATGTACATGGGCACAGTAACACCATACTGTGCCCTTCCATGTTTAGAGTCCATGTGCATGCAAGACAGCCCTTTGCTACTGCTAAGTTTGTGAGCATGCCCAGTACGCTGTTGTGTAGATGGACACACAGTACATTCCAAACTGTGCCCTTCCATGTTTAGAATCCGTGTGCATGCAAGACAGCCCTTTGCAACTGCTAAGTGCGTGAGCATGCCCAGTACGCCGTTGTGTAGATGGACACACAGTACATTCCAAACTGTGCCCTTCTGTGTTTAGAATCCATGTGCATGCAAGACAGCCCTTTGCAACTGCTAAGTGCGTGAGCATGCCCAGTACGCCATTGTGTAGATGGACACACAGTACATTCTAAACTGTGCCCTTCCGTGTTTAGAATCTGTGTGCATGCAAGATAGCCCTTCGCTTCTACTAAGTGTGTCGCTTCTACTAAGTGTGTGAGCATGCCCAGTGACACCTTGTGTCGGTGATGTGCCTCTGTGTATGGGCATGGCCACTGACATCCTGTATAGTGATGGTGGTCATCCAGGCAACAGATATCCATACCCCACGTCAGGATGGATTGAACACACTGGTTAACTGTCTTGAAGGGTGTACTGTCTGTGGCGCGTCTCATATCTATGTAGCGTTGTAATAGTGCTCCATAGATAGGCAGTTGTCCCGCTCACACCACTGCCATGTGTTTGTCTATGTCTACCCTGGGATAGTAATATGCTTTTAGACTGCTCACTCTCTATACATTCCCTATTGGTGTCTTTGCCTTTGCGGATGATGTCATCCACCTAGAAGTATGCCTCTGGGAGTGCTGTGTTCCAGTAATCTCAGTAGCGCGTTCTGTAACTGCGTAATGCTGTAGTGCGATACGGTAGTTAGATGTATGTTTGACTCCCAGCCCTGCCAAGTGTGTGTGTGTGTGTGTGTGTGTGTGTGTGTGTGTGTGTGTGTGTGTGTGTGTGTTTCCAGCTCCCTGGGGACAGAGTAATGCTTTTAGATGGCTCACTCCACATACATTCCCTAGCGGCGTCTTTACCTTTGCGGATGATGTCATCCACCCAGAAGTATGCCTCTGGGAGCACTGTGTACCAGTAATCTCGATAGCGCATTCTGTAACTGCATGATGCTGTAGTGTGATAAAGTAATTAGGTGTATGTTCAACTCCCAGCCCTGCCAAGTGTGTGTGTGTGTTTCCAGCTGCTTGGGGACAGAGTAATGCTTTTAGACGGCTCACTCCACATACATTCCCTATCAGCGTCTTTGCCTTTGTGGATGATGTCATCCACCTAGAAGTATGCCTCTGGGAGTGCTGTGTAACAGTAATCTCGATAGCGCATTCTGTAACTGTGTGATGCTGTAGTGTGATAAGATAGTTAGGTGTATGTTCGATTCCCAGCCCTGCCAAGTGTGTGTCTGTGTGTGTTTCCAGCTGCCTGGGGACAGAGTAATGCTTTTAGATGGCTCACTCCACATATATTCCCTATCGGCGTCGTTGCCTTTGCGGATGATGTCATCCACCTAGAAGTAAGCCTCTGGGAGTGCTGTGTACCAGTAATCTCGATAGCATGTTCTGTAACTGCGTAATGCTGTAGTGTGATAAGGTAGTTAGGTGTATGTTTGACTCCCAGCCCTGCCAAATGTGTGTGTGTGTGTGTGTGTGTGTGTGTGTGTGTGTGTGTGTGTGTGTGTGTGTGTGTGTGTGTGTGTGTGTTTCCAGCTGCCTGGGGACAGAGTTTTGCTTTTAGATGGCTCACTCCCCATACATTCCCTATCGGCGTCTTTGCCTTTGCGGATGATGTCATCCACCTAGATGTATGCCTGTGGGAGTGCGGTGATGCTGGAACTCGGTAGCGTGTTCTGTTACTGCATACTGCTGTAGTGTGGTAGACTAGACAGGTAGGTGCTCGATTCCAAGGCATGGCAGGTGTGTGTGTTTGGCAGTTATACCATATGTGTTGGTATCTGTGGGTGGCTAGTTGCAGAATGTGTTCAGTGTGTTTTGTTACTGACCTATAGAGTGTCAACAGCCCGCATATTCTGCCAAGACACTGGGTTGTCAACACATACATTCGCCAATAGGTCTGGTGAGTAACTGTCAGCAACCCTACTCTTACCCTTGATACGGTCTGACCCATGTGATGCAACATAACACACGTGCTTTGATAGTAACAATACTACATGATGCAGGTGGCACATGCAGTTTCCTTTTCATTCCTGTCTAATGCATTGCTGTCATGTGGTCCACAGTTATGATATAACTGCCATATCTACATATGTGTGTACATGTGTATGTGTGTATATATATATATATATATATATATATATATATATATATATATACATATATGTCCATGTATATATGTATACAAATAATATATATGATATATGTAGATGTAGAGGTGGACATAGATGTGAACATATATGTCTGGGGACATCAGCACTACTGAATGTTTGTGCCGGATGATCTGTACGTGATAACCTGGGATCTGTGAATATCTGCCATGGCGTGGTGGTAATGCACATTGTCTGTAGTGTGCAGGGCTGCGGGTTGTAGTCATGTAGACACCGGTTATTTTGTTGCTGGGAAGACCATGGGACATCAAATATGGTGATAGTAAGGCACCTGTTGCCAGTTGTGTATGGATCTGAGCGACACTGAGCAGTGCTTGTTAATTTGGAGGTTTGGTATGGGTCATATAACTATTCATTAGAAGACTATACTATGCAGATGAGGTTGACTATAGTGTATCACATTTATCACCAGGGTGTGCTGCTGGTCCCTGGAGTATATGTGTGTAGTCAGCCGGGTGCAGGTCTCGAATATAGTTGATAGCATGGGAGGGGGGTCAGGCATACTGTACGTACATTGCAGAACTGTGCCTCGGGAGTGCTCCTGCCTTAGCACACCTAAGCTACGGGTGTGTCTATACCTGCCTGGTGACATTGGGAGGGATGACAGCAGTGGTGGGGTAGGCAGGGTGTACAGGCTGCACAAACAGGTTTTGATCAGCACAATCAGCAGATGACTTGGCCAGCCCACACATGAACAGTACGGTAATGCGAGCAAGCAGCATACACACAGGTTTCGTCCGCACTCTACACCACCGGTGTATACCTGTGGGGACATTTCACGACACAGTCCAACCAAATGAGACAGGCTGCAGCAGGCAACATATACCAACTTGTGCTGGAGGCTGGGGCAGTGAGGATGTGTATGCTGCCAAACAACCCTTAATGGGGTGACATAAAACTTTACAGACCGAGGGTGACTTACCAGGGGCTACATGGGCTGGGGATGGTGGAGCACTATGGGGTGGACAGAGACCTCCTACAGCAGCTTGTTGACCTGTGCCTGCCACACCTGACACATCAAACAGGCCGAGGGAAACACATCACAGTGGATACCATGGTATGTGTTGGCCTAGGTGTACTAGCCACAGGTACCTCACACAGCACAACTGGGGATATCCTGGGTATCTCACAGGCATCTGCATCCAGAGTATTGCACCAGTTAACAGATGCCATGTCAACACATGCTAGTGAGCACGTACATGTCCTCAACACACGTGATTAGTAGACCAGCAATATGCATCTGTTCAACCACATGGATCAATACCCTGGGGTACTGGGTGCTATAGCCTGCACACACATACACATTGTAGCACCACCCGGTGAGTGGGGTAGGGCCTACAGTCACTGCAGGGGCATACCCTTCAACAGCTAGGCCATATGCGATGGCCAGGGCAAGAGATTGAATGTGCGTGCTGTCTGCCCTGGAAGCGATGAAGTGTCCGATATATGGCTTCTGACACAGCTGTAGCAGGGTCACACAGCCCAACACCACTGCCAAGGCCTGTACAGGCACAGTGTGACTTGGTGAAGGAACTACCTGAGCAGGGCACAGTCGGCGAAAGCCTGTGCACAGTATGACCTGCCCTTGGCAAAGAGGCAACACAAGGCATATGCACTGACACAGTAGGTACCCACAGATTTCCTCTCTCTGATGCGCACACAGTATAATGGATGCCAAACATGACACTACCTGTGCTTGGCCATGTATAGGAGGTGCACTGTGTGCATCCAACATAGGCAGCACTCCAGCACCGTCCTCAAGTCTGGAACACACCCAGGGTATGTCTATTGACCTAACAAGTGGCAGTTGTATTATAATGTGTAGTTACCCATTGCTATGGTATGTATATGAGCATACAAGTGACTGTGGTGGCCAAATGTTAGGGCAGCAGACAGTACAAATCCATAGTGGCACCATGACCTCTGTAGCACATATGGGGGTCACAATGGTAGCCTGTAGTACACATGGTGTTCTAACTCACTGCAGATTATGGGCTGACCATCATGTGTGCCCGTACAGCCCACACACATTCCATGCAGCTGGACAGATGTGGACCAATACAGACAAATGATATATGATGGCCTATGGATATGCCCAATGAATGACCCCAACCCCCTAAGACACACACAGACTACAGCAGGCCAGGCAGTTTGATGTAGGTTGTGTAAGCTAGGACATCCAGCACCACTGTGCTGGTAATTAAAGCTGGGAACTGACATACCCTGGTATCCCTCCAACCAGCAATTTAGGTAGGTCCACACACTGACATGGAGTACCCGGCATACCAGTACAGTAGCGGCAGATGTGTACAACTGTTGGCTGTGACCCCCATCAAACCTACATATGTGAGAGTCATGTGCGCCACCCACCGTGCTGTGTAGGACTGTGGTTGTGGTTGGATGTCCCCCCACACTATGCAGACATGTAGCAACTGTCAATGCCACATGACCATTAGCTACCCTGCAGACACAGCATGACACCTGTCTGTGTAGAATGGAGGGGTCAGCAACACAGTACTAACTATCTGGACATGTGACACATGCAATACAGTTGACCATACTTGGCATGCTCACACACATGATGGTATGACGGTAATGTTGATCCCCAACATGTGTAACAGTCATACTGGGCATGATCACACACTGAAACACAGGACGGCCAGGCATGCATACACCAGTGGTCCGGACATATCTGCCAGTACATTGCTATACTGTTGGATGTCTGCGCAGTATGGGGTGTGTGTGGTCTATTGTCTGTACATATGCCATGGTCTATTGTTAATTCACATGAGCTATGTGCGCAGGGTACTGCTACCATCACGTGTATTGTGCGGTTCTTTGTTTGCGGACAGGCCAACGCCTTTGGATACAGATTGGGTATGGCACATTCCAGCAGGTGGGAGCAGTTGTGCATGGGTTTGCACAGTGTTAAGCACTGCTGACCTGTGGTCACAGCACCTTATACACGTTTAGACTCCACATTTCTTTGACAGTGCACTACTGGCATACTGGTAGACAAACACGATTACAGCCACTTGCTCACCGACATTTCCGCTTACATTTGTTACTCACGCTGGGTGTGTGCGATCCCTTGTGATGCATATTACATCGGACTACATGACTACAGTATTGGGTATGTGTAACCATTTTGCGACGGCAGGCATTCGACTGTAAGGACTCGGTGGCCTGTCCAGTGACGTAATCATATTATATGCGTGTTCCTCATACGATCTGCTCCCATCTGCCTGATACATGGGAACCAATACTCTGCAATGCTGACATGTGACTTGAGTTTGTTAACGCAGCTGTCCGCCGAATCATGCTACCGTATACCTACTGCACGTTGTCCACCTTTCAGATTGCACGACGGGAGACTGTAGGAGTGACACCTTTCCCACTTTGCATGGGACAGTCCCTCATTATGCATATCTCATGTGACAATACCAGAATTCTCCACCAATCGGGGACACATTTCTACCAAATCAGGGACAGGTCAAGAAAAAATCAGGGACACTTTTACAAAAGTAGTGCTATTAACTTGAAACATTGACAGAATCAGAGCATATGACTTAATACACATGTTCTGAAGTAACAGTTGTTTATAACTCTTACTTATTGTCATTAGTCAGTAAGTGTAATTCACCACCTTTCCTTCAACAGCCACTAATTTTAAGAGGGATTAAGAGGGACAGAGTTAAACTTTCAGTCACACTCAGGGACGTACCTGACATTCAGGGACAGTTGAGTGGTATGGACAATACTCTAGCCATTGCAACTGTCCTGATTAGGGGACATTCTCATGTTGTACGTGTCTGTACTGGTTGCTTGTTACAGGTCTTGTATACCTGACACGTCGATATGTCATATGTAGTAGCATAAGCAACTTTCTGCTGCTAGACTACGCTTTGATTTTTTACGATATGTATATTTCTGTACTATGCATGGCTGTAGGTATGTTCTGCCCTGGTAGATCTGACATTTCTACAGAGCAGGTTCCACTTTGGCCATTCAGAATGGAGGCGGCCCTATAGACCCTATATGTAGAGCTATCACATGTGTCAAGGCAACAC
>NC_056730.1:539295008-539307508 GCF_019279795.1 Protopterus annectens | reverse complement strand
ATTCCACCCTCAATAGCTCAACATGCCTTTGGTATAGAACTATGTGTTGTTTTTCCACAGAAGGTAATTGAATTTTCCAAATAAAAAAATCATGGGCAGTTACTGTTTAGGACTTAAGCACCTGCTGAAGACTTAGTCCCAAATGATTATGCCAACCCTTATACACTACAGTTTGTAAATCTGAAATCCTGAGTTAGTAAGATTACTAAGAACTTCCTGTTGACTTAGTTTTGCTTTCCGCCAGTGGCACCATGTTATCTCCAGTCCCACTGGTTACTGAGTATGTTAAATCAGGTAGCTAATTACCTGCACAGGTAAAAAGTGATACAACTAACATCATACAGTCCAGGTAGTGTGAATTATACAATGGGGCAAGAATGATGAAGTGCCTTCCACTTTGCAACAGCAAACTAGTTGTATGTGTGCACCCTATAATGCACAGAAGTGAACCACTCTGATAATCCCTTACTTTACCTACATTAATACTTTTGTTCTATGTCAAGGGTCTGCAACAGGATTTGTTCCTATACTGCTAACCCCCCACCCCCACTCCAAGAAGGGCAACTAGCTCCTAGTTACTCAGTCTTTCAACCCCTCACCTGTAGTTTTTCTACAAAAGTCTGGTATTTGCAAAAGGCAGATCAACAGCAACACATATTTATTTGTGGATTCACAGATATTCCAAGGATATTATTTTTATGATCATTTATGCCTTGCCAGTAACCTCCACCAGGATGCACCTCACTTCTCCAGGAGGGTCATAACTATCAATCCCAGAGGACATTTACGGATACTCAGTCAGTTATCTAGGCTATGTTTAAAGGAAGATAGTGAGCTGGAATGCTTAACATTTGAGGAAAGTTAGTTCCAGAGATTTTGGGTGGCACTGGATTCTAAACAAGTCCCACCAGCATGTTTTATTTACCTGTTGGTGAGGATTTAGGTCCCTGGTTCTAATATCCGTGGATACATTGGACTTGCAGAGATACAGTAGGTCCCGGACAACTGGGTCTCTATGTTGCAGTAAGAAGGACATAGATATCCCCTCAAAAGTATATAAAAACTGGGTAAAGGGGTAAAACTTCAAGTCTGCCTTGTTAGCTCTGGAAATTTACACTTGTGATATTTTTAGTTCGGAATCTTTGGGATCTTTCAAATTGTTTGATATGTTTCTGATACCCTAAATCTACACTGGTAGGCCAGCAGAATACTGGCAGAAGGGAAGAAGCACATTGTAAAAAGTCATGAAGACTGACACATATCCTAACAGAAAGCTTGCATAGGATCATAGCAGGTTATTAGGCTAATAGGATCATAGGAAGTTACCAGGCTACTGGCCTTGAGGCCCTTGTAAGCCAAGCCAAGAGTTTAGCACATGTTTAGCCAAGTCAGCACCCGATGACACTGTCCAGCAGGGACACGAGTGGAATCCCAGGTATGTATTTTCTATTTCCCATCCAGTTATCCAGGGTGCACTTAAAAAGGGGCAAAGAGGTACTCTGCTTGATGTAGAGAGGGAGCCTATTCCACCGATGGGGGAGTATAGGAGATTATATCACCCCAGACGGGAATCAAACCCATAGTCTCTGGCTTAGGAGGCCCTCGCCTTATACAGTAGGCCACTGGGGCCTGACAAAATTACCCTAGGGCCCTTACAAGCCTAGCCAAGTTTACCTTTATTTCCACAATCAGCATCTATCACCCTTGTCCAAGAGGGGCACAGGTGAAACCCCTGGGGTGAACTTACAGTTACTCATCCAATCGTCCAAACTGTGTTTGAAGATGGCCAATGAGGTGCTCTGCTTGACATGAAATGGGAGTCTGTTATAAAGGTGTAGTAACCTCTGGGAGAAAAATTTGTCCCTCTGGCAGGTTCTATTAATGCCACATACCAGGTTAAGGCCATTAGAGTGAGTAACCCATGTACCATTTGACTTATGGATATGCAGCATTTCCAATTAAGTAGGATCAGAGATTGCCTTACATGCAAGGCAGAGATTGCCTCTGAGCATTCTGTATGAAACAGAATAAAATGACACTGGTTTCAGATGGTCCTCATAAGACAGATTCTGAGGACCTTGAATTTTCCTTATGAGGAACCTTTGTGGTCTCTCCAATTGCTGCAGATGCTTGGAAAGGTACATACTAAAAAGGGCATTGTACTCAGTTAATGGCCTAATAAGGGAAGAGTACAGGGAGTTTATAACTTCTTTTTTTTCTGGAGGCAATGCCCTTACTTATGAGATGAGCAATATGGAATACCCTTCTTACCACTGAGGGGACATGGTGATTAAAGGTAAGGTTGCTATCAACCTGTGTGCCCATGTCTCTCACCACTGAGTGCATACTTAGGGTGTTGTTATTGATGTGGTAATTAGCAGGAACATCACTCTTACAGAAAGAAATACTAATACATTTTTTTTGCATTCAGTTTAAGGCCATGACTTTGGCACCAGTCATTTGTTTGTGTAAGACCGTCTTGTAGGATGTTGACATCATTTGGAGATTCTACGACTGCTCCCAGTTTGCAGTCATCAGCAAACTTTGTCAGCCACAGACCTTTAGTTTTAGCTTGCCCTTCAAAGAAATAGATTCCAAAGAGTAGAGATCCCAGGACTGATCTCTGTGGAACATCACTGGCCAGGGGTCTGCTGTTGGAGGTGGATTCCCCTAATTTGACTATATGGGTTCTACCACTATCAACAGAAAATGCTGGAGGGACATGTTTATAACCCAGAGACTGCCCATGCTCTGGAATTGACTACCCATACATGTCAAACAGAGCACCTCATTGGCCCTCTTCAAGAGAAATCTTGATGATTGGATGGGAAATAGAAAATACACCCCGGGATCACTCCAGTGGCTCTTCTTGATAGAAGCAGTGGTAACTAACGTCAGGTGGCATGATGCCAGGGATATCTAAGGGTTAGGCTTGTAAAGGCTCCAGGGCCATTAGCCTAGTACACACCTATGAAGCTATGAAATAATCAGTGAGCCAGTTGGTGATCCATCCAATGATATACAGGTTGATGCCTAGCTGGGTGAGTTTGTCAATTATTCCTAAGTGGGGGATAGTGTCAAAAGCCTTGGCTAAGTCTAGGGAGGCTCTGTGCACAGATTTCCCCTCATCAAGTGCCATGGTGACTGTCTTGAAGAAGTCCACCAGGCTTAACAGGCATGATCTCCCTTTGACAAATCCAAATTGAGCAGGGTCAAGTGTTTGGAGGTTACCAATGTCTTTGTTGATAAGGTCCATGACGATTATCTCCATGGCCTTGCAAATACAGCTAGTCAGGCTAATAGGTCTACAGTTTCTGGGGTCAGTGAAAGCACCACATTTGTACAAGGGGATATCGGTAGCCATTTTCCATTAAACTGGGAAGAAGATATTATGGTTGTCCTTAGTTGAGGAAGCTAATTTGGATTCATAGTTAGCTTTGGAGGACTTCAGAAGGAGTCTTATTTGCTTGCTTAAGCTGAGGAGGGAGTATTTCCAGTTTGGGGCTCACTCCCTCTTACTTTTAGACAGCAATTTCCTCCTCTTATTGTAAAGCCTGTTAATGGCAGTTGCCCATCAGACAGGTTTGCTTTTCCTTGAGGAGCTTGTTTTGGTCATATCAGGTATGTCCACATCAATGCAGTTGTTAGGGTGTTTTCCAGTTCCATCTGAAGAAGGAGGTGCAGTGAAGCTATTTATACCATCCTGTAAGAGGTTATCATCTGTTTTGAAAAGTTTTTTAGTTTAGTTTGCACTATGGGAGGGGGTCAGGTGTGATACTAACTTCGAATAAGGCTGATTTGTGGTCAGATCTCACCAGGGAAAACCTCACAATGGGGGTGCTACAGTGATCCCCCATATTGGTAAGCATTAGATCCAGTTTGTTGGCATCCCTTGTGTGGGTGTCAACTAGCTGGTCAAAGGCACTGGAGTTAATGAAGTCGAGGAACCTTCGGGGAAGTGAGTTTCCGCATGAGAAATTTCCCCAGTCAATGGATGGGTAGTTAAAGTTGCCCAAAACTATGGTGTTTGGATGTATCTTGATAGACTTGAGTAGATCCAAATAGGCAGACTGAGTGTCCTGATTGATTGAGGGAGTCCTGTAGCTGGCAATGACTTGAATAGGTGTCCTACCAACAGTTAATTGCACCGAAAGTATCTCCAGGGAATCATGCTGTCTAACCAATCTGAAGGTGTATTTATCTTTACTGAATATTGATACATTGCTTCCTTTAGTTTTCACGCCTTCAGTTTGTGGACTGAATGTGTAGAAGGAGATGTATCTCGATATGGTTGCGGTGTTCTCTATAGCCTTGAACCAGGTCTCAGTGACTGCACAAATATCTATGTCTTCCAAGGTGAGGACTACTTCCAGTGAGCACAGTTTCCTAGCGTTTAGCAGCAAAACCTTGAGGTTGTTCTTAGATAGGTTATAGGTTCATAGGTTGGTACTCAGCTATCTGCCCGAAGGCATATATTAGCCCAGCCACGTTGTGCGGTATTCACCACCCCTTTAATAGTTCCCTAGACCCTTGTACTAGCAGCTAGTACCCTTGGCCCCTATCTAGTAGTGTTGTTGGTGTGATCCCCGGTGTGAACTTTCTGTTACCCATCCACTCATCAAGGTTCCTCTTGAAGAGTGACAGTGAGGGGCTCTGTGTTATGTAGATCGGGACCCTGTTCCATAGTAAGGGAAGTCTCTGCAAAGGGAATCTATCCCTCCAGCATGTTCTATTCATTGTTGTGTTGAGGTTTATATCCCTAGAGCGTGTAGCTCGAGTAGATTTGGTTTTGCTAAGATGGAGCATGTTCAACAATTCTGGGTTGGACATGGCTCTGTACGTTAGACAGAGATCGCCTCTGAGAAAGCGGTATGCAACAGAGAACAGTCTTATCTTTTTCAATCGTGCTGCATAGGGCAACTGTTTGAGGCCAGTAATTCTCTTGGTTAGGTACCTCTGTGGTCTCTCCAGCTGCTGGAGATGTCTAGCCAGGTACATTCCAATTGGTGCATTGTACTCAATAATAGGTCTGATGAGGGAAGAGTAGAGGGGCACCATTACATCCTTAGATCTTGATGCGAACCCTTTCATGATCAGATGGGTCACATAGAAGGATTTTCTAACCACTTTGGCAACATGGTTATCAAAGGAAAGCTGGCTATTTACTTAGATCCCTTATTTCTTCTTCAGATTTTAGGGGATTACCTCCTATGTTGTAGTTTGCGGGTACTCTGTTTTTTCCAAAGGGGATTACTACGCATTTTTTTGCATTTAGCTTGAGACCATGGCTTTGACACCATGCATCAGTCTCATTTAGGCCCTTCTGGAGGATCTCCATGTCGGCCGGAGACTCTATTATAGCACCCAGTTTGCAGTCGTCCGCAAACTTAGTCATCCACAGCCCTTCAGTGCTTGTCTGTACTTCTGAGAAGTATATGCCAAACAGGAGGGTCCCCAGGACAGAGCCCTGGGGCACACCAATTGTTACTGGACTGGATTCGGACATAGATCCCGCTACTCTTACTTTATGGGATCTGTCTGAGAGCCAGTTTGCGGTCCATCTTGTGACGTAAGGGTTTATGCCCAGGCTGGTGAGCTTATCAGTAATACCTGAATGGGGAATAGTGTCAAATGCTTTAGCAAGGTCAAGGTAAGCCGTGTGTACCTCCTTTCCCTTATCTATAGCCTGAGTAACTGTCTCAAAGAAATCCACCAGGTTCAGGAGGCATGATCTGCCCTTGACAAAGCCGAACTGTGTGGGGTCCAGCGACTGGAGGTTCCCAATCTCTCCATTTATGAGTTCCATAATGATTCGCTCCATAGCCTTATAGATCAGACTGGTCAGGCTTATTGGTCGGTAGTTCCCAGGGTCAGTTGTGGCCCCACCCTTGTGTAGCGGGACCACCGTTGCTGTGCACCATTCTCTGGGCACATATCCTGTGGAGAGGCTGAGACTGAACAGGGTATTAAGATGCGGGGTTAATTCCTTTTGGAGCTCGTGTATGACACAGCCTGGGACACCATCTGGTCCCATGGAGGCAGTGTTTTTAGCTTTAGCTAGAGCCTTGTTAACCAATGTATCAGTAATAATTGGACTTACACAATCCCCTGGAATGGTAATAGGCCCTGTAGGTGGTGAGGGGGGGGGGATTTGCACTGAACCTGTCAGCCAAGATGTTGGCAATGTCAGAAGGGTCAGTGTATTTTGTTCCATTTTGTACTAGCTCAGAACAGACCTGAGCGTTGCCATTTAGGTTTTTGACGTAGCCATAGAAGACCTTATGGTTATCCTCAGCATCCTTGGCAACTTTCTTTTCAAAATTAGCTTTAGTTGACTTGATGAGGGCCCTCAATTTCTTACTAATGCTGATCAGGAATGATTTTTCTACTTGAGATTTGGCCTTTTTTTGTATAAGTCTCCTCCTTTTATTGTAAAGTTTGTTTGTGGCCGGGGTCCACCAGGCCGGTTTCTTCTTGCTTGAGGAAGGAGTCTTGGTTTTATTTGGGATAGCATGGTCCATGCAATCCTGAAGATGCATATAGAGTGTCTTGGTGTAGGATGAAGTTCTTATGTCGGGAAATTTGTCCTTGAGACACTGCCTAAAAAAGGCACTATGGGAGTGGCAAGAGCCTTGGCCAGTAGACGAAACCCCAGGTGTGACAGATGAAGACTATCTCTGGCAAAGCATCGAGGTGTGTCTATCATGCCATCCCAGGCTGACAGAAATGTATCCCCTTGGAATGACACCAGAAACTAAGCCAATTATTGAAGTCAATCATTTTCTGTTTGTAATGAGGCATCTTCCTAGGTGAAGGTAAAATGCTGCTTAAGGCTAGGGACATACCAGCCTGAGACACACAGTCTGAGAGTTCAATCATGTCTCTCTTCATATAGTCCAGATATGTATGTCTCAAGTCATTCAGACCAACATGGATTATAAAGCCAAACCCCACTAGCTATGGATAGGCATATTTCATACGACTTCAAACGTAAAAGTCATGGGCAATCAGAATCGCCATATCGCTGAAGCACCTGATGTTCACAAGGGTCATTTACACATGTGCCTCTGTCACAGGAGATTTGGGAGGTCACTCATTGGAAGTTCTAGCTTGGCTGGAGTTTTCATTTAGTTTTTACTGATTGGTTTTTCAGTGTGACCTTCTCACTCTTTGTTTTAATTTGTTAGTTGGGATATTTTGCAGTCACCCTAATTGTAATGGACATCAGCTGGGTATAACAACCCTGTGTTTCTTATGCTTAGTCAAACACTCTGCTTGTGCTATGCTGTTGAGATCATAACACAGCTGAAATATGCATATTGATAACTAGTGTGATTTGGCTTTATTCGCCTGAAATTGTCAATTAAAATGACTTCAAACGTAAAAGTCATGGGCAATCAGAATCGCCATATAGCTGAAACACCTGATGTTCATAAGGGTCATGTGCATATATCCCATGTGCCTTTGTAACAGGAGGTTTGGGAGGTCACTCATTGAAAGTTCTAGCTTGGCTGGAGTTTTCACTTAGTTTTTACTGACTGGTTTTTCAGTGTGACCTTCTCACTCTTTGTTTTAACCAACATGGATTATGACAAAGTCGTAACAGTACCTGTTGTTGAGAGACTTGAGAGCATGTGTGATATGGTGGATCCTGGCACCTGACAGACAGCTGATTGTGACTTCTCCTTATCTACTCTAATGAGAGGGACTTCTGTGTGTCTTATGATGAATCACCTATGAGTAATATGTTTGGCTTTGTGTTTTTACTTAAGGGCTTGACAGGTGAGACTGGTAAGTGAGCTTTTATGTGTATTGTGTTCTTCAGAGGAAGTATTATGTGTAGTGTGCTTGTGTTTGTGTTTGGGAGGTCTTTGGTGTCTAGGTATGTTTCTGGTGAGGACCTCCATATATGTAGGTATGTGGGACGTGGGTTTGGGTGGAGTAGGGGGTGATGTGTGCATGCTGACGACCCAGTCATTGTTATATGTACTGACTGGTGTGTGAGAGAGCATGGATTCGAGGTTCATGGCACATTATTTGTATTTTCTACAATCCTTCATTTCACTACTATACATTTTGCACTATGCATGAGAAATACACACGATTCTGCTGCATTCTGCAGCAGAGTCATAAGAATTCTGGAAGACAAGGTAAGAATAATGGCCATTTTCTTCCTATTTACCAAGACCTGTTGTCTGCTTCAGTCTGGTAAGGACACAGAAAACAAAGACTAGTTATATATGATGGTAATATGTGTGGAGAATGCCATTTCTGATATCATCTTCCAGTACCGTCTACATACTGATAGCTTAAAACTCCACTAAGCTATTTTTTTTTATAACAGAGTATAATATAGGCAAATGACAAACAGATGAACCAACAAAAGCAAAAAAGTACAGCAACAGATGCAATGCATAAATGCAGCCAGCTATCTAATTTTCCTTCAGCAGTTTCCATATACAAATGTTACAGAATCCAATAAATCTTATGCATGTAAGAGACTTTGTCCTTGTACAAGAACTTACTGTGTTCCAGTCTCATGCCCTAGGCTTCAAGGACACTACAGAATCAATTGCAGAGGGGAGGAGCCTAAACCTGACTTTTCCACCCTGATTCAGATCTAAAGTCATCAGTTCTTGCACACTTTCAGATTCCATTATATAAATATGAGGTTCAGCTGATAGGTGTCTGTCAGGTGACTGCAACCTCCTGAGGCAAACAAAGTCTGCCAGCTCAATCGGCTATAGTATTACATAGTGTTACAGTATTACAACAAACACAGCCATAAGATGAAAAGAACACCTGAAACTGTTACAGTCAGCATTAGCACCTCTGGCAATTCTGTACAGTGACCCACAGATGTTGAAAACGCTACGGAAGTGATTCATTTTGGAAACTTTAATGTTTAAACTACACATCTGTTACGCATGTGCACCTTGTATTCACCTTCAGTCACCCTCATTTATATTTTTCATCATAAAATACATAATGGCCTTGAACAGTTATAGTACTAAGACCGGAGGAAAGTAATCTGCACTGAAATTTTCTAAAAGTTAATCAGAGAAAGCTGTTTAATAATGAATATGCTGTTTAACTGTTGCAAGTTTTTTTTCATCTGGAAACTATACTTTAAAATGAAATAACTGAATGTACAACATACACACTTTTGGACATGCTCAGGCATGTGCATTTGTGTGTGTGTTTGCGAAAGAAAAAGAGAGAGAGAGAAACAACATACCTTGGTAGTTTATAAATGCAGTTTTGATATACAACTTCTGTAACATTTTAATATACTGCACTGGATTTATAATGTAATATTTACTTGGTTTTATTGTGATGTACTACAGTTTCAGAATAACACATTGTACATATACAGACAAAATCGGATGGGTGTAGGTTTTTTTGCCACCTCACATGTTTATTTTCATTTTCAATCACTGATGCTGCATTCCTGCAGTCATTCATATGTGCCATCCGTTGCATGAGTCAGTGGTAGCTCAGCTGGATGACGGTGGTAGCTCAGCTGGATGAAAAAAATCCCACAATATTCATCAAACTGAGAAAGGGAACACCCTGCTACCCTGGCCAAATTTTTCTTAGCCAGTATAAATACAATCTTGGGTCTCTACTGAAAACAGACTCCTAGCCTAATAGGACTAAACCACTCAACCTGTAAATGAAGTACTTTGTCTCCTGCAAGCATAGAGGGTTTTGGGTTCTTCAAGTCCCTCCCTCCAGGGTTGTATGAATTTTTTTTTCCTTTCATTCTGTTAGTGTGTAACCACTGTCTGCTGTATGTTCTCCTGAAACTATTTGTCTCACTGCTTCTGTATCTCAACCTGTAAATGAAGTGTGTTGCACATAGTAAGTGTGGAGAATTGCAGGTTCAAGTCCCCGTAAAGTTAAGCACTTTGCCTTTTTTTTCATTCTGCAAGCATGTAACTGCCAACTGCCATGTTTCCCTAATTCTGTTGTCTCACTACTTCTGTAGCAAAATGTGTAAATGAAATGAATTGCTTCACAACATATATGCACATCATTATTACAGTAAGGGGCTTGTTTCCTGGCATTTTCATTATAGTTCAGGTACAGTGGTACCCTGCTTATGTAGTACCTGCTTTTGGTGGATGTATTGATACTTTTCTCTACCCCATCCTTTATGTATTGTTTTATGCTCTTTATCTTGAGTTATTTGACATTTATAGCTCTGAGTTCCATGCCCCCTTTTTTATTGTCTTCGACATCCCTGACTGTATCACCACCTCCTTTTGCAGTCCTCTTCTTGTTATATGTTTGCTTGTGTAGTCTTACTACCTCATCTAGCCTCCTAACTTAATCTTACTTCCCTTACTACCTTCCAAAATGTATGCTCTGCATGTATATATCATTACATCAAAAAATAGAACTACTCACATCCTTCATGACCCCATAGGGCTGCAACATACATACTTTCTCTTTGTGCAACTGTGCATATGAGACTTTACTTGCATCCTTAGGGCTCATGCCTGACAAACAAGTACTACTATGGCTGCTCTTACTTTCCTGCAACCACACCGTCACAGTCCTATATGCACTTCCTGCAGTCCTTGTTGCAGCTGCAGCCACTGTTTTTAATGAAATACTCATTGTATATATACTTGCCTGGCTGAGTTCATTGTCAATAAGTATTTGGAATCATTGTGCATGCACTGTAAATACAGGAGGGGTGGCTGTGATGTTTCTGAATCCCCAGGGAATACATTTTACCCAAACTCAATGCCATGGCATAAAATTAACACAAACTATCTACTGTGTTTGCCTGCACTCCTTGTGTATGCACAGTACATAGACAATATACCCAATGAGAGTCATTACAGTGGAATACAATACATGAAGAAAGAAGTGCAACTATACAATGGACTTGTTTAAAAAGATAATATATTTTTTCTACTTTTAGACAAGATGAGAATACAATAACAATAAGCACCTATGGATCTATTAATCATGTTGTTAATACACTCCTAGAGTAATTTACTAGTATGCGTTTCCCTGTCATGGGATAACATCCTAATTAGGGAATCATGGCATGACAAATGGGACCAAATATGACTACTGTTATAAGTGAGACCCACCACAGAGATACTCAGTAAGGCACAAGACCAGAGGCATCCAGCCCTTCCAAGGTGCACAAAACTTACAAAATTAAATTATATAGGTTCATAGTTCATAGGTAGGTACTAGGCTATCTGCCCGAAGTCATTTATAAGCCTAGCCAGAATGTGTTGGCTTTTGCCGCCCCCTTAGATTAGTTCACTGTGCCTCTGTCCAGCACAGCCACTGAAGTGATCCCAGAGGTAAACTTTCTGTTTCCCATCCACTCGTCAAGATTTCTTTTGAAGAGTGTTAGCGAGGAGCTCTGCCTGATGTAGCTTGGGATCTTGTTCCAAAGCATGGGAAGTCTCTGGGACAGGAATCTATCCCTCCAGCACGTCCTATTTATTGTTGTGGTGATGTTTAGATCCCTAGAGCGTATGGCTCGCGGGGATAAGGTTTTCTTTATATGGAGCATGTCCATCAATTCTGGGTTGGACATGGCCTTGTATGTCAGGCAGAGATCACCTCTGAGTAGGCAGTATGCACCTGAGTACAGCTGTAATTTCTTCAGTCGAGCTGCATAGGGCATCTGTTTAAGGCCAGTGATCCTCTTGGTGAGGTACTTCTGTGGTCTTTCCAGCTGTTGCAGGTGTCTTGTAAGGTACATCCCAAATGGGGCATTGTATTCTATGATGGGTCTGATGAGTGATGAGTAGAGGGGTACAATGACCTCTTTTGATCTAGATGCGAACCCTTTTGTGATTAGGTGGGCCACGTAGAAGGATTTTCTAACCACTTTGGCAATGTGAACATCAAAGTTGAGATTACTATCTACTTGTATGAAACTTATGTACTTACAACAACAATTGTAAGATCTATTAGAAGACAGTCCATACTCTGTAAGCAGCTGTACTGATGTTGCAGGCATTAAGACTGCTTTGCAGATAAAACTTTCCCAGGCTGTTAATAACCCTCCCTCTTCCTATCATCCACAATGCATGCCATCCTCTCCAGCACTTTTTCCATAGTACTGGACAGACAGAATAACAAAGCACAGGAGAAAATAAAAGGAAACTACAGACTTATACTAAAAGTGGGCAACAGGGTAGGGACTGCTAGAGAAGTCACATCTATTTTTACTGGTATAGAAAGTGCATAACTTTCATAAAAAAACACTCATTTTCTATAACCAACTTAACTCCCTAGCCAGAGGGGTAGCTTGTGTGAGGTAAAAAGGACATCAATCCCTGTCACAGGGTGTTAGAGGTGGACGGTGTGGTAGTACAGTATTAGGATTCAGAAATTAATGCTGATACTGCATTTACAGTCATGGCTGAAGTGCTGAAACACTCAGCGTACGGGCTTGTAACTGTAGCAACCCACTTGCTGTATTTGCAGCAAGTGGTTTGCTAGGCTGAAGACATTTA
>NC_056730.1:539245008-539290008 GCF_019279795.1 Protopterus annectens | reverse complement strand
TGCAGATGCAATTGGTTTTCCAGTCTCTATATTGATAAATAGATCTATGTCCAAAAAATATGTTCCTTCCATCTAGAGAAAATCCATTATTATACCTTTACACAAAGGTGACACATTTACAGAGTTTAATAACTACAGGTCCATTGTAATCTTTTCCCTCCTTTCAAAAATACTTGAAATTGTATTCATGGGCATCTTTTACATCACCAACATTTATTTATTATTTGTTTATTTATTTATTTGCATTTGTTGACCAGGAGAGTCCGACTGGACACAGGTCTGTTTTCAGTGGAGGCCCGGAGAGAAAAGCTCCACATTAAGTATTATTTACATTATACAGCTAAAAAACACAGCATTTAAAATATAGACATTAGTCTAGCTGAGGATGTAAGACAAGAATAAAACATAGATGTAAAACAGCTGTAGAACATAGTACAATTTTAAAATATGGAGACATATACGAAACATGGTTACAAATGTAGTTGAGATTCATCAGTGAACAATGGATACAATGTGTTTTTGAGGTACATAACAGACATTAGCAGTTGTTGCTACACAAAGTTAGTACTATGTGGTAGGTAGCTGGGAACATGAGTAGCCAAGCTTGCTAAGAGTAGGTTGTTGATAGGGGGACGAGAGAGGTAGTGGGTGGGTGGAGTGGATGGTGTTGGGGGGGGGTTGCAAGGGCATATCTGGCAAGTTTTTAAGTGTGATTTTAGTAAGGATTTGAAGTGGGTGCAAGAAGTTACAGAGGTAATTGAGGATGGGAGAGAGTTCCAGAGTTTGGCTATAGTGCAGGAGAATAATGCTTCTCCAGCAGAGTTAATGGCTCTTGTGACCTGTAGGAGGTTTTTGTGGCTGGATCTTAGTGGTCTCATGGTTATGTAGGGTTGGAGTAGATTCTGAAGAGATGGGACTTGTAGTGGTTGGTTTATTAGTTTGTGGGCGAGTGCGAGTTGGTACCATTGAAGGAGGTGGGGGAGCTCTAGCCAGCTCAGTTCTGCTAGTGAAAGACAGTGATGAGTGTGGTAGGAAGCCCCTGTGGCGAATTTGGCAATTTTGTTGTAGCAGGTTTCAAGCTTATGTAGATCGCATTGTCTAAGGTTAGTAAATATTGGAGAGGCGTAGAGTAGGGTAGAGATAAGATGAGAATTTGCTACCAAAATCTTAGCTGCATTGGTAAGTAGTTGCTGATTTCTACATAATGATCCAAGTTTTTTGTGCACTTTTTTAATGGTCATGGAAATGTGAATGTCAAAGTTCAGTTTATTGTCTATTTCTACTCCTAGTAATTTGGTTTGTTCTGTAGGATGGATGGTGGTGCTGTCTTTTGCTGTGATGTTAAAGTAAGAGCTGTCTTGGGTAAGTTTGGTGAGTTGGAAGATTAGTAATTTTGTTTTGTTTGGGTTGAGTATTAGTTGGGCATCGGATAACCAAGTTTCAATACAGGAAAATGCTTCCTGTGTGACTTTTTGCAGTTCAGGTAGGGAGTGGGCTGTGCAGATGATGGTTGAGTCATCTGCGTATTGTATGAGTGTGCCATGTGTTGTGGCTGAGGCTAAATTATTGGTGAAAACAGAGAAGAGTAGGGGTCCCAGGATGGACCTTTGGGGAACCCCTATGGAGACTGGTAGTTGGGGGGATAGGTTGTCCTGCCAAACAACTGCTTGTTGGCGGTCAGATAGGTAACTCTGAAACCAGTTGTTAATTGGCTGAGAGAAGGATAGGTTATTGAGAAGAGAGATGAGTTGTTTGTGTGGGACCATGTCGAAAGCTTTAGAGAGGTCTAGGAAAGTAGCTGAGGAGAGATAACCTGCATTTTTATTTTGTAGGATAGTGTTAGAGAAAGAGAGTAAGGCAGTGGTGATGCTATGGTTAGGTCAGAAACCGTGTTGTGTGCTGGAGAGGAGGTTGTTAGCAAGGAGATGATTTGAGACTTGAGAATGAATGCATCTCTCTAGTATTTTGGAGAGTGGCGAGAGAATAGGTATGGGGCGGTTATTGGTTAGATATGTGGAGGGGCCTCCTTTGTATAGGGGAATTCCTTTGTTGGTGCCACAACTTGCTTCTGTTTATGTGTTGCAGTCTTCTTTGCTACTGAGATCAAAAGATTAAACAAAGCAGTTTCTGAATTACACAACAAAGTTATGCACTCCACATCTAGGAAACTATCCACTTTAGAAATGGTAAATTGGTCAGTCATATGACATCAGTACTGTAATTAGCAAGAATTTTGCTGTCCTGAAATACGATCCAACTCCCATTTTATCATTCTTATAACTTCAGCAACTAAGAGTGAAGATAAAATACAGTCCTACCAGACAAAACGTGCATAGCACCCAAACAATTTGAACTTTCTGGATCTAGAAACATATCTAAATATTGAAATGCTTAAGAAAACTAGCTAAGGATGTTCCAAGGTGGACAGAAACAAGTTCTTCAGCCTTTTGAGTCAAGTAAGTGTAATTCTGACACCATACAGTATCTATCTATCTATACATATGTAGAGTATACACATTATGAAGAAGGATAAGTAAGAGACAGCAAATATTGGATGTACTCAGAATGCAAAGTCAGCAAGGCACAGCAATCCCACTCAGCTGTATCACACTTAAGACACAAATACCTAATAACTTTACATATATCTATATATGTGACAAGTGTTTTCCAGCCATTAGTCATGGTTAATGTTTTATAAAGTAATCTGCAGACTCTCCTTACTTTAATTCCCAATACTGTGAAGTATAAATAGCACGAGTGTGTGTGTGTGTGTGTGTGTGTGTGTGTGTGTGTGTGTGTGTGTGTGTGTGTGTGTGTGTGTGTTGTGTAAAACTGCAAATATCTAAACTACTAAATGATGACATCAGTAACACCAATACAAAATAATTGAAAAACAAAATTGAAATTAAACTGCACATGCTCCAAGTCATAATCTTGGAGCATGCAACTAAAACAAAATATTTTTGGAAGGGGGACCCACCCTCTGCAACATACATAGCTGCTGTTACTTACATATTCCAACTCCAGGATCATACTGATATATATATATATACGAACACAGGAAGGACATGACGGTGCCACTGTGCCAAATATATGCATGCAAGTGCCTACTGCTATAGCAAGAGTAAGTGAAATCTCAGACGGACTCACACTAATAAAATCAAAACATGATTAATTCATTAATTATTTAAACATAAATTTTTAGTACTATGATTCAGGTGTAGTGCTACTAAATCCAGGTGCCTCATCAACTGATGATATCAAGTGTTTTGTGACAATAAGCACATTTTTGTTCTAAAACATCAGCACTGTGAGTTAATTTTCAGATGTGCCAAACAAATGACTGCAGTATTTATTAATACAGTAAGTGATCCGATGAGAGGAGACAGGGTGTTCCATAGTGTGTTCCCTGACAATAGAGAATGTTCTACTGGTAGTTAACTGCTTAAGGCTACAGTGAAATCAACAGATAACTGCAGGAGAGGCTGCTGGGAACAAGTAGCAAACAGAAAGACACAAACTAATCAGAGGCAATGGCTGAGATAGAGCAGTCTATATATTAAAATGCATGCAGTAGCTGTGAACACTGCAAGTAACAGAATTTCTCCCAGTTCATGTGAGCCGTAAATTAACTGCAGACATGGTAGAGCTTTCATCTGACACATAGTATTTTGGCACTGCCCTCAGAGCTCTATATGGCTAGTGAAATTCTACAAAGGTCTTCTACAGTAACCCTTATTTCCAATTAGGCCTAGCAGACCTGTCAAATATCTCAGTATCCCTGAAACCTATAATAAAGAGTTATGTCAAAATCATCTGCGTGCTTTGATGCACCTCATTTCAAGGTGCCCTATATCAGTGGTGTGTACTTAGCCGGCAACATGCAAGAATATAAATACACCCCCATTACTAATATATTAATTTTATCTTTCACTCTCTGCTACTATATGGCTGGCCACCCATCTCCTGCTATGATTAATTAAGAAATTAAATTTTTTGTGCATGACATGATAACGCATCAGGAATTCCAGTATTTATCGTTCACATTCAGGTGTACTCCTGCCAATCTAAGCTCAGGCTACCTTGTACAAATGTCTAAGTGATTTAAGGCCATGAGAATTACCTTACTTTATAAAACTAACTCTGGCACAAAACGGACTAATAGTAGCAAAATAAGAGCAATCCAGTTTTACGCAAACACTTGTGTATCTCAATAATCACAGATGCACTGTCATTAAAAAAAAGCACAGTTCTTCAGTCTAGACCAGGTAAACAGGTATGTAAATATTGCAAATATACCAGACTTCAAGCAGCTGAGTACTGCTGTACTTTCCATCCTTCCAATTAAACCCACTCTGTCTGTAACAGATCAATAGAGAAATGATCTGCAATCAGGAACATTTAATACTGCAGTCAACTATACGCACAGTCTCCATGACTACACATCAGCAAGGCTGAAGGCTAATTCAGATCTCTGAGCCATGGCTAGACAGTCTTGTACATCAGTTAGTTATGTAACTTGGCAAACCATCTACCTAACCAAGGGGTAAGGATTTAAAATAATGCCAAATGGCTATCAGTAAAGCATTGCTTCACACAATGAACAATCTATTCCCACTGGTTTTACAATGGTGAAAACTTTTCATCTTCAGTGTTACAAGGCAGTCATATGCAGCAATTTTCTATTAGCTAGACAAAACCATGCCTCAGCTACGTATTACACTGGTCGGAATGGTAGAATTCAATATCTGGAACTATAAAGATGTGCTATCTCCTTGATGTCTTGGACGTTATCTGCTGCTGAAAACAATTTATCACCAATGTTACATATACAGTTTTGCTACACAACCTGTAAGGACTTCTGGTACTTCTTGGACTTCTTGCTAAAGCCGTCTTCTTAAACCTTCTCCTTGCTGAATACCTAATAAGCAGCAAATCACAGTGTGACAATTCTGCAGTTATACATGGTCAGCAACTGTACCTACCCATAAAGTAAGTATGTGTGGTCTATTCCAATTAATAGTCACTCTTAGATTACTAACATAGAGAGATAAGGCAACTCCAACACAGTAGGCATATGAAGTACATAGTAATATTTATCAGCTTAGGTATAATTCCTTTTACCTTTTTATTTTTCAAGAAATGTAACTATCATCTGAGTAGCATTTGTAACTATCTATATTGGGGAATTCCCTTTTGGTTTCCATCTCCTGTCTTAAGATAGAAACAATAGATACGGGCATACTCTAGAAAAAGTAACAGGAGCCTTAATACTTATAAGTGGTATGTCTCTGTCCTTTTGACAGATGGAAAAAAGGAGCTATGTCAAAATAATCTGCATCTGTATCTTGTTTCCAAGATGCCATAGATCAGTGCTGTGAGCTAACTCCTGTAGGCATAGTCGTTGACCTAATGTGATTGCCAAACTTTGATCTTATATCAGAGACAGAGTTAGAAAGGTTAAGGAAGGTTTTAACAAATTAACCAAACAACAATTTCAACTGTATACATTCTAAGCAGTAACACTTTATATGCAACACTAATAAGAAACAGATAGCTTCCATCAGGAGATAATATCCAATGTTTCAAGGGAATACCATCCCTTCACAATTGCACACTAGTTCTGGAAGTATGGGTGTAGTTAAGAGGAAACTATCAGGTAAGCTAATATATTAAAAAGTGTATGTTTTCACCAATAAATCACACAAAAAAATAAGAAGTGCTTTAGTTGTCCACTCACAGAAAAAAAAAACACCGGAACACAGAGGTGATGTAATACCTTTTGCTGGCTCGACATAAGTTTTGCAATTACTCCAGCTTTTGGCCTAACAGGAGCCATTTATCAGGAGTTCTTAAGCAACTGGCAGTGAAACAGTAATGTAAACATGTTAGAACAGCTTTATGACTGTACAGATAGGGAGTTCGTATATGATAGGGATTTCAACTGTATTCAACTGTATGGGAAAGGATTTGTTTGACATGTCGGTTGCATATGAAGTGACAGCAAATCTTTCTAATCACTATACCTTGCCACTTGGACTACAGATTCCACTACATGCTTACATTTAGTCATCTTTTAGAGGAGTTGATACAATGATATGTTGACAGTCATATTAGTTCCACTATAGCCCCTTGAAATAACTTGAGATGCTTAGAAATGCTTCCAATAGTACCACTTCACAGTGGTTACTTACTTATTTTTATTTATTTATTTAAAATTTATTGACCAGGGTGGAGCACTAACCACAACCAGAACAACTGCAGGCTCAGCCTGGGTTGTATAAAACAGTTAACAAAACTGCAATGCATGTGAAGTTATACAATGGCAAAACAAAATTTCAGTAAGAGAAGACTGTGCTTGCTTTATAATGACAGTTTAAATACAGTTCAAGTTTGTGGATGGATATTTACAGGTAACAGTGATGAAAAGAGGAAACATATCAGTGCAGAAACAAAGATGTAGTTTATCAGGTTGAAAGTAAAGAAATAAACAATGACCACGAAGACACACTTTGTAGACTATACATAAAGAGATGAATAGTGATAAAGAAAAAGAGTGAATGGAAGGAAACAAATTTTTTGTACATATTTACAGAAGGCTCATTCCATGTTTTGTATAGAATCTGTATGTCCTCCACGTACCACTGTGGGTTTTTACCAGGTGCTCCAAGTTCTTCTCCTAGACCAAACTTCCAATAGGTGTGTATGCAATGTGCTAGTGTGTATATGTGTGCATGTACACCATGCAGCAAACTGGCATTATATACACAATTAATTTCTCTGCTTTGTATCCAGTGAGTGCTGACAGAGGCTCTGGTTACTCATACCCCTAAGCTAAATAAAGTGAGTACAGAAGACAAAATGAATAAAAGAAGGAATTAAAGAATATGTTAAAAACAAAGATACCTTAACCAGAATTTTCTAGAACTTTTGATCCACAAGAAACCATGACTACAACATTTTTCTTTATAGATCTCCAGTTAAGAATGCAACAAATATTAGACTGCAAAATGAAGGTGGGATAGTTGTGACGTCCCTGCTCTGGTCGGGTAATTAAGGAGACTTAATACTCACCATTGACACTGGACAGGGGCATTCATTTGAAACAAAAATAGATACAAATAGTATTTCCAGATGCAGCTTTCTGTTCCAAGCACAATTTTGCTTAAGAACACAAAAGGAACATACTCTGTCCAGGGTCTGGGTTTCCTATAGTCTCTCTCTGGGGCCCCCAATAAGACTCCCCAGTGGCACAGGTGTAGAGTTCAGTCCTCAGTAGAGTTTTCTGAGCCAAGTCCTCCATCACCCTCTCTGTGAAACCAGTGCTCTGTGTCCCTGCTCTAAATAGCTGACACACACACTCTTTGAGGTATAATTGTCACACAAACACACACACACACACACACACACACACACACACACACACACACACACACCTTGGAAAGGCTGGCACAGACTTACTAGCTATGTCCTTTCTGCCCAGACTATAAGGTAGGTACTGACACTAGAACACTCCAAAGCCAGCTACTCTAAGGCTCTTACAAGGGTACCTAATTATACTGAGTAAAATTAACAATAATACAAATGGAAGTGTTTGACCAATGTAGCAAGGGTTTCAGGAGTGGCCTCAGTGTCACTAAATAAATATAAATACTCTCAAAGGTTAAAATATTCTCTAAAAGTCCAACCACAATTAAAAGTTTAAATATATTTAATAATAAATAATAAAAAAGAACATGAAAAATACTAAATATCTATTTACAATAAACACCACAATTTCAATCACAGGAAATATCAAGAAAAACATGGATAGATTCAGAAAGATGCAGAAAAGCAGTACTTAACTAATCTCACTATATTTTCCTGATTAATCTAAAGAATTACTATGACCTGGTTACTTTCTAAAGCAAGGCAAGATGAAGTGGATGAGTGATCCTTCTTTTCCAGGTTTCAAAAACAGACTGCCCTGAGACTTCTGTCTCATCCAGTATTAGATATCATTTCAATGCTGTATTACAGAATGACATAACATGCATCTGATCATCTGACTCCTTTGCTAGAAACAGAACCATAATTTACCACACGTGTTACCATACACACCGACAGAGCTTTGCTGTGATGTGTTATAGCATCTGGAAGCTATAAAACCATTTCAAAACTTCCACCCTTCCAGGGTAGCAATTAGTTCACCCATAAGGACAATACCGTAGGATTCCTAGTCCTGGGTTTCACAGACATTTCATCTCTGGCTGCAATCAAAACTGTAAGATACAATCTTTATAGCCTAAACCAGGTCATTTACCTTTAGACTCATTTTCAAAGTTAGATGGACTAAGATTAACCTCTTCTCTTCCAGTATCCTCTGTTACAATATATTCATTTCAACGGTTACAACACAGTCAGACATAAAGGTGTATATATTTTCTGTGCAGCAGGACCCACTATTGGTACATCTTTAATACAAGCAGCTTTACAGATACATTTTCAACACATCTGTACAAATCAGTTTGATATATAAATGATATATAATTCTTTACAAAACTCCAGCTAGCTATGCTGGTATATGTTACACATCCACTGCCCTACTTCTCCTGGCATAGCTGGCAATATCTCCCACATCACAATAGTAATGACCAAAACTCCAAGTTTTTGCAATGTATTCCAAATCTTAGAGGAAGTAGGAAATTAGACTGGATACAAGAGGAAACTGTCTAAATGGCAAGCAGTTACAAATTCAATCTATTCAAGCAGTGCTAAAATGGAATATGTGACAGGATTCTTAGATGTCACCTTAATATATTACCAACTGCTAACTTCTACAAAAGAGGCAAGTTCCCCAAAACAAATTTGGACTTCACTGGAAGCAAATTATCTTAAAATCTGACCCATCCCCATCCAAAATAAGAAACTAATGCTGTTAATAAGAATGCACTAAAACAGGCTCTTTCAAAAAGAAAAACTGGATAGATGGATGGCTCCTTTGGAAAACTCAAAAAGTAAGCAATCTGATCTTCCCAATTCCATCATACAGACAATGCTATGCAATACCTACACAGATGCCTGGAAAAGTTCTCACCCCACTTTTATCACACAGGCACATATCACAACAAACTCGAGATTATAAGGTACATACACATGGTGATATGGGGAGTAACACCAGGACACATAAATGGAGACTAATGAGGTTTCCCAGTAAGCAAGTCTAAAGCAATGTCAACTACATTACCATTCTCTGAAACTTGCTGACTAATCACCATCTAAGACTTACTCCCTGCCTTATTGTGGAAAACAGCCTTTTGTGAGGTATGGCTTGGTAATTATTTCAAGCCCTATATTTTATAAACTCTACTACTACATTAACTGTTTCCACGGTAACACTTAACTCTAAAATCTCCACCTGTGTTAAGACAGGTGACTGCATTTCAGAGACAGTATAGCCCTGTACTGGAACAAAGCAAGGATGTCCACTGTTTCCTCATAAACATCAAATTGGCAACTTAACCCTTGGCTTAGATTGCGTGATTACATTTGCAAAACCTTACTCGTCCATTGTCTTTACATCAGAGTTTGAATATTTTTGTGTTTGCAGATACCCTGACAGTCACAGTGGAAGAGCTACACAAAAATTAGTCACAAAGTTGTTGTTATTGTTGTTGTGTCTTTCGGCTTTTCCTGGTTAGGGGTCACCACAGCAGAACTCCGGTCTGCTAATGATTGGCAGTAGATTTTTACGTGCCAACTTGCTGGGCCTGACGCACAACCTTCAATGAAGGGACGCCCATTCACGCATGTCGCCACATAGAAGACGCTCTAACTGAGAATTGAATGGGACAACGTCGTACTGTGAGGTGACAACGCTACCACAGCACCAAAGTACTGAAACTAAATGATGGAAATGCATTTGAGTTTTAATTGTTATGTTTAACCTTTCTGAAAAAGAGTTGCCATTTTTTTTGTTTCAGGATTTTGTATTTTGGGGAATAGAGATCCAGTGATGCCTGGTGCTTCTGTTCTATTTTCTTTCCACTTGTTTAGAATATCCAGTTGAGTTTGTGACTCAGGCTATAACTGCAGCCTCTTCAAATCAGCCCTGCTCGTCCATGACAACTGTAAGATCCTATACCTGCAGACTGAATCTCCACTTATATTGTGATTTAAATCACTGCATATCTAGGAAGAGAAATGCACCCTGAACCCAAAGAGATCTGGGTGTTAAACTCCGCAGATATTCAGCAAATACTGGACCTTTTATTTTATTCACTTGCTATCTGATTAATCTCACTAGGAACAAGCCTTTTTTCAAGCGACTTACCCACAGAGACACAGCAGGCAAATGAAAGTTACGGAGCTCAAACCCTGGATTTCAGTTCATAACCTTAATCATCTGCACTAAACTGACAGTACTGCAATGTTTTAATTTAGACAACTGGAAAGGAAATGTCTAACAACTCGACAATTGAATGTGGCTGTTAAAATAATCATGTGTCCCTAGCTTCTCTCCAGTCTTCATGATCAGTTTACTAGTCCTCCTAAAGGAATTACCAGTAAAATAAGTCTTTAAATTTATACAGACACCTTTAAATCCTAAAGTAGCTAAAAGTCTTCATAACCTAGAGAATGACCTGAAGCAGGGCTTGCACTACCAAATCTACAGCTCACTCCACTAAATGAAAAATCACTCCTTTTATGGATCCACACAAACTATTTAGAAAACAGAATGATTAATGTGAAACCTTCATCATTCTAGATAGTACCTTTAAAGGGCACTAGGGTATTTTAATACAACAACAGTCTACCTTCAGACTTCAGGCACAAGACAGCAGTTGCTAATGTGATCCAGTACAATTCAACTAAAATTTGTTCTCTGGTTCCCACATGTGACATTTACCAAGGTAGTATTTGCTTCTGTGCTGTCAAACTTCAACAAATCGCAGTCTATTGCACATTATTCGATCAAAAAGAGACTTATTTTCAGATAAGCAACACCATACATACAGTCCTCTTCCTCATGATACAGTAACCTCAGAGTTAATAACACGGCATTTGGCTTTCATAGGGGTATGTGGTCTTTGACCCACATGAAATTGGGTGCTTTTGTTTTCATTCAAGAACTGTTTCAACAATCTGTGATCATTGCAACAACAATCTGACAATTTTACAAAAACCTTTTCACCATAAGTCATCTATAGCTCCTCAATGCTTACACAGAACTTAAAGTTAAGGCTTTTTTTAACCACATCCAATTTTCTGCATAAAAAAAAAACCTTTCAAATGGAATAATACAACCCATATTTTTTTTTTCAAGTGTGTAAAGTAAGTTTTAACAACATGGGAACTGTCAGGGAAATGTGGTCTGAAGGTAGATTTTAATACAATAAACAGATTAGGGCTAATAATACAGAGGAAATGTGGTCTGAAAGTAGATTTTAGTACAACAAAACAGATTAGTGCTAACAATCTAGATTTCCTTTTACTCATACAGATTTTCAACACTGAGTTCAAACGGGCTTTATGTGGAGTAGACCTCCTGTTCACACAGAATACAAGACAGCTGTAATATGGCAAAATATTTTCATACAGTTGATTCTCTGTGCAACACAAGTCATAAATTCATGTGTGTTTACAGTATTCAGGCTGAATGGGTAGCTAGGAACAATGATTCTTATATAATAAATCACCCATCCAGCTATCAAGTGATCTCTTAAAAACATCCTGACTGCCTAATGAACAAATATAAAGCGGGATGTTATTCCATAATACAGCCTTCCTTTTACTGATAAATTAATATCTAAATCTAGTTTAACATGATTTGACTCCAAAGTTCATATAGTGTCTCAAATCACTGTTCCATAGTAAATGCTGCTGGTAACATGAAAAAAATATCATACACAGTTATCAACCTTCCATGAAGCAGATAGAATATACATTTAAGTAACTGCATCTACTCTCACAGTCCAAGTCCTTGACTAAAGCAATTCCCTTAGTGAATTTTCTTTTTATATCTTCAAGTGAATGCAACTGTCCTTTGTTATACATGCAGAACACGTTATTATAATCTAAGATTTGTCTTATGTAGGATTTATAAACTGTAACAAGACATGCCCCAACTCCTGTTGTAAGCACATGTACAATTTAACTCATTCTCGCATTGCTTTGGTACAAACAGACTTTGCATGACTTCTAAAGGATACATTTGAAGTGAGTGAAAAGCCTGAGGCCTTGTATTGATTTGCTTCCTAATGGAACTGAATTTAAATAAATATAATTTGTAAACAATCTGTACGGATATACATGATGTTATATTTTTCAGAGCTGAAATGAAGTCCTATTGATGAGGCCCAATTGTCTAATAATTATTCAGAAACATTCAGAACCTCATAATATTTTATAAAATAATACCTACCTTACAGTCATCTGCATATTTTTGAAAACAGGAATCTTTTTTTTAGGAACTGAAGAAAATATCATATTAAAACGTACAGGGCCCAAGAAAGATACTTGTTGAACTCCAGAAAGCACCAGAAGCAACTGAGACAGTGTGTTTTAAATTTAACATGTTGAGTTCTCTTGGTTAATAGTTTTTCAATCCATATTACTATGCAACAGTTTAGGTTTCATTTGTGCAAGCTATTACCTATTACAGGACACGGAAACATATTGAAAGCTTTTGATAAATTAAAAAATATAAACCAAAGTGATAATCCTAACTCAAAGGCTTCAGCAATAAAGTAATAAAAATTAACTAGATAACTGAGTGTAACTCTACCCTTGATGAATCCATGCTGTTCAGTATCACTAATGGAAAGATTTGTGCCAGTTTTATTAATTAATTCCATTAAACACCTTTCAAAACATTTGTCAGTTATTGATGTTAAACGTATAGGCCTATAATTTTATAATAAGTGTTTCTTCTCTTTCTTATGTACTGGTGTTATATGTGATGTCTTCCAGGAATCTGGTACAACTCCATTTTTAGTGGCTCACTGAACAGTTTATGAAAAATCAGAGCAACTATCTCTTGGAACTTAAATAATACTACACCTGGGCTTCCAATATTGTGTTAATAGAGAAGACAGGGCATTTACCATCCCTACATATGAGTTTGTTGTCCATAAAGCACAGAATTACTACTATAATTTGGCATGAAAAAAGCTCTTACGTTCACTGGACATTGTCCATGGATCACCTATCACTGTGCTGTTTACTGTAAAAGCACTGCTAATTGATGTATCATTAAATTAATGTATGAATCCATAAAAGGATTTTTTTATTTGATGTGTCATTAACCAGTCTAATGTAATATTTATTTCTTAAAGCCCTAATCTTTACTCTTAGGTATTTACTTACTCTATTATAAATTATCTTATTCCTTATCATTGTATATTTTCATATAAACTAAATTTTCTCTTTATTTTCCTAGCAGCTGTATGATACCCTTTGTTCTACCATAATGGATAGCTCTGTTTGCTCAATATTACAGTCAATGTTTTTTTTTCACATTAATGAATTATAGCTTCTCAAATGCCTGATAACAGAAGTCAATAGAATTATTTGAAAGGAAATTTGCCCCAAATTTGCCCAACCAGTTTCATTAATCTGATCTATTAATTTGCTTTAATCAATTCAAACACAATTATACATTTTCACATAACTCTTATGGTCAGTATTTGACTGACATCAAATATTACTGAATTATGGTCAGAGTTCCCCAAAGGCATATTAACAGTTACATTGTTAATTAAAGTAGGGTTATTTGTGGAAACATAATTCAGCATATGTTTACTTCTTGTGTTTTTACTAATAGGTTGTGTCAATCCACAAATGACATTATATTAACAATTTTCTTTCAAAGGATGCCTTGGCAGAAAAATTACCCCAAGATATTGCAGGGTAACTGAATTCACCTAAAAGTATAATATGTTTATAATTTGGATTACTTTCCAGATTACATAAATAATGATCATTATGTTTTCCATAGATGGGGTATGGCAACAAAGAATCACATTAACATTACTGTATCTTGTGCTATCCTTCATCTGAACAGTAACTGTTTCCATTTTTGTAATTTGTTTTAACAGAAATGAACTAATTGAGTTGTGGATCATTAATGTAATTCCTCATCCTATGTTATTTTCTTGCAGACAGTCATAGTTCATATATATTTTTTTCAAAACCAGAAGTATTTTATGACTGAACAACTGTAATTCATTTATAACCTTTTTCTTGAATTAACCCAACAACTTTGTTTAATTTGTTGCCCAAACTTTGACATTACATTAATAACATTTCAAAATTGTATCAGATCTACTGTGTTACTGATTGTTTTAATACCGAGTTTATCCATAAAAATGGGTCATGTAGTTTGAAATTTTATTTGAGATACATGAAACACCATGCAAGTTTAAATGTATCATGTGAACAGAAAACATTCTTCTTCTTCTTCTTCTTTAGGCTTTTCCTGGTTAGGGGTCACCACAGTGGATCATCTGTCCACTCATGATTGGCAGTGGAGATTTACAGTGTTGAGTTGCCAACCTGGTGCCCAACCTTCCACAGAAGGCACACACATGCACACGCTCACACCTAGAGCCAATTTAGAATGTCCAATCCACCTACTGCATGTCTTTGGGATGAAACCAGAGCACCCAGAGGAAACCCACACAACCACAGGGAGGACATGCGAACTCCACACAGAAGGCACCCCAGCTGAGAATTGAACTGGAGAACCCTTGCTGTGAGGCAGCAATGCTAACCGCTGCACCACCGTGGCCACCCTTATAATCATGAAAACAGTCCTCCCCAGTATGTTAGTAATTTCAAGTTATAAAGAACAGCAAGTTGCCTTAGCCAGTTATTAAAAAAGTGGGCTCTTGTGCACATCTAGTTGGTCCATGACATAGATGGAATTATCTCACTCAATACAGTGTCAGTTTTACTGCTTTCTAATAGTTCAATGACTTCCAAAACTGATTTTTTATGTGATTCAAAGATGTACATTTGAGACTGTTAACACCAGCACAAACAAAACGCAACTGATACTTAGGCTTACTTATTATCGGCTTTGTCTGTCATATTTTTTAGAGCAGGAAATTTCAAGCCTGACAGTGCTGACACTGCATTAAGATTTTAACCAAACTGCATATTTACAAACTGCTGGCTTCATTGGGGAGTCACTCAATATACAAATCTCCTGCTTTTTACCTCTTGGAACATCATAACTCTACAGGTTTTTTCCTTTTCAAATTTTGATTGTCTTTTAAGATATCTCCCACACTTGTTTTTCTTTCCCTTTTCCTCTGTGTTACTTTTCTACCAATATAGGACTCCAGTTCTAATGTGTTTGAACTACATAAATGAGTCACAGATTCACCTGTATTAATAATAATAATAATAATAATAATATATATATATATATATATATATATATATATATATATATATATATATATATATATTATCTTTACACCTATTTTGTATTTTACATTTGTCAGCGATCTTAACACTAAGTTCATCAGTCACTTTTTAACACAATAACTTTGTGATAAAAATAAATTTATGTATTGATTTCAAGAATTTCAGAGGAAGAGTGAGACTGTATGTATATATGTATGTATGGATTAAGAAATGAACTAGTAATATCTTCATCTTACCAACTAACTCATTTTTAACAGATATCATAGATTTATCACAATCCAATATCTCTATAAGGTCCTTTAAGGTATATGAATTCCCGTCTAAAGTTGTATTATTTCTTAGTGGGTGGTGAACTGTCAGTACTAGCAATTGCTGAAGCATTGACACTCTGCATTTCATGCTCTCATCTAATGATAAATAAGTGCAATCATTACATTTTTTTTATTAATCCTCATCTTGTTGTTAAGGACCCCTCTGCACCTTTTCTTAACCTTCTTTATTACAGGTGGTTCCATCACAATAATACTAAACATATTAGTAAATTATAAAAGTATGCATTTGTCCTCACATACCTGTAGTTGCAGAAAAGTTCTACTATGTGTCACACGGCAGCTTACACTTAATGAATTGCTATGAATACGTGACCCTCTGGGATATTATAAATTTCTATATACCAAGTTCCACAAAATGAATTAGGAATCAAAACTTTTAACTTTTAGCTTAATTACGAATAATGTTTAGTTTCTACCAAAGCATGAGTGGCCAGCTATGGTCACTAGGGTACCTTACTGGCAGGAGAACTGGAAGTTACTTTCAGCCAGAGTATATAAACTGCTGAGTTGCAAAGTATTTAAACTTTTCATTTCTGCCTTGCTGTGAGATAGCACATGCTACATTGAAAGTGAGCTCCAAACTAAAATATAAACAAATAAATCTTTCACTGGATGATAACATACCTTTGACCTTGCTTACATGTTTCATAAAAAATGTCTGCATCATGACTATGCAGGTTATCATAACACATTAGTAATCCACAAACTGGGAACCAACAACACTTGCACTAAGGACGGAGCAGACAATAACCACCTAGCACAGATGTAGAAAGAGTTTAAGTAGTGTGCACAGATTATGTTCACATAAAGTTTGATTGGTGGATGACTAAAACACATGGTTTATATGTGATTGGTACATTTTAAACATGTGATGGGGAGAGGGTTATTTAAATGTTGAAAAGTGACTTGTACTTTTATTCTGATGAAGTCTTATTGTTACAGCCGACGAAAGTGCTCAGTTTTATAACAAACACAGTGCTTGGTTCTAGTTCCTGGTTGTTTCCACATCTGTGCTGTGGTTGTTGTCTACTCCATCCTTAGTGTAAGTATCATAAGACATTACTTTTAAGGTTACATTCCCCAAATCTGTTCAGTAATGCGACATTCGGTCCCTAAACAATTAGTAGGAAACTCCTAGTATTTTGAGCTATGTTAAGAGGATACCTGTAAATAATTATAATAAAAACAATAATAATAGTAATAATAATAATAATAACAATAATAAAGTCAACTTCACTTGGCTGTTCTCCTACCCTGGAGAGATAAGGCACAGTTACTATCTGTACTGAACAGCTAAGTTTCAAAACTTGAAGTACATTCAGCAATCGTTGTCTTAATAAAACTTTAAAGGTAACACTGTTTCACCATCTCAAGCATGTCAACAGCCACATGGGTCTTTGTCCAGCAAGGACCAAGCTTAGCCACTATCATCATCTGACATTTATGCTTCACCGACAGCACAAAACATTTTTTTAATTAATTTCTTTGATTACAAGCTTCATTCTGTTTAGAAAGTTTGTGAAGACTTTACTGAAACTTGTGTAGATCTCAAATAAAACTATATTCAATCCAGTTGCTTTCTGACAAAATAAAGGACTTAACTGTATCTAATAAGAATTTCACTGGGGACAATGATGCTCCGGTCACAGATCCTGTAAAATGCCCTTTACAAGGTATTTCTGAATCTTCTCCTCCTGCAAATATTTCCTACAGGCAGGTTTAGTTTCACTACTCTACTTTGATGGAGTGAATCAGACAGAAGCTAGATTCTATGTTTTTCAGTCAAGAAACTCATAAAATTAATTGAGACTACAACAAATTTTGGAGAAACCTTACCATACCTAAATTTTGACTGTGAAACAAATTTCACAGACCTGTATTTAAATTATAGAAATCTATCAGTTCTCATATTCTTATTTTAACTGTGTATCTGCACAAGCATTATATAAACACTTGAATTTAGCTTTCTCTTGCAAAGAGATCAGTCAACACTTCTAAATCTAAAACTTACTCTAAGCTTTATAAAGATGTGGTCAAGGTTATTTCTACAATCCAAAAGCGAACTTCAAATGTCTGATGTCACTTCAAAAAAATAAACCCAGTTTAATCTTAATGCCACATCACAAAACTATTGGTAGGATTTCAATAAAATGTCTTTGGTTCTTCCGGTGTAAATGACAGATGTAAAAGCATGGTACCAATGAACATGAAATGTTTCTGTCCTGTTCACATATACATCGAGCAGTAAAGGAGTAGAAACCTGACTCCGTAGTATAAAGTTTGCCATTTACTGTTGGGTCTCTGTGACATGTGGAACAGCAGACTTTATTAGAACCAATATGCTGTACCAGTGTCCATGTGGCCCATACCTAAAAAGTTAACTGCAAGGCAGATGATCAACTGCATGATGTCTGAAGAAAACATGGATGGTGCTTACATTATAGAAAAGCAGGGGATTATGAGCATTACTGGGATCCACTATGAATCTCCTAAGCATCTGAGTTCATATCCTGCTGCTACACAACAATTGCTTGTGACAGACGGCTTGAGTGTACAAATTATTTTATCACATGTACTCAAAACAACTTAAAAAAAGTATTCCCTACTAGAATTCATTACCAATTTCATTTTGTGGCCACTAAAGCTGCAAAACATCATTACCAAGGCTCACAGGCTGACAGACTGAACACATTATCTGCTTTGTTTAAATAAAAAAAATATAACTTTTATAAATTTCACAGAATGCACTGTTATCATATGGATATGCATACTAATTTAATTGTTAGACTTTAAATGTATGCAAAAGTAATGAAAATGCTACAATTTCTTTTATGGCATTTTTCTGCTCTGGTCCCTCTTGAAAAAAGAGTTCTGCCCAGTAGGGAAATGCACAGTTTTAAAAAAAAAGTAAAACGCATAAAGTATAATAAACATAAAATTATGTCACATCTTAAGGTCATCACTTACAATTGCTAAACATGTCAAAACAAAGGACTGATTCATCTACCGGCTTTGAAGGAAAATATGCCTGAACAAAGGAAGCTGTAATGCATTACGCACATTACATGAACTGATACATGTGCTTTATATGGTGAAAGTGCCACTTGGAAACTTTTCTTCATGATATATTGCTATTATTTTTTCTGGTTTAACATTTGCAAAAAATTCCCACTGTTTTTGTATTCTCCCAATACAATTTGCTTCATTGTTTTCATACTCACTACACTATCAGAAGCAGTTCATCTAAGCCAACAATGCTTCTGAGGCAAAACTACAGTAAGACTGTCTTTAAAAACAGATGCTGACCGTACCGCTCCTTAACTAGACTGCATCTTTAAACCTAATAGGCCAGCTGTACTTTTGTTACGTCACAAGAAACAAATATGCAGATTAAGACAGTGAGAATCTGTGAATCTGCTCCAATAAACTTTTTTTTCTTCTGTGAGAATTTTAATGATGTAAACAACCCATGGATGGATGTGGCAATCCATGTATTGTGGATTAGGAATGCAACCAAAAAAAAAATGATTGAGGAATCAACAATTTTAATGTCTGACTGCAAAGGAAGCAGGGCTAAGAAAAAGCTCAGGGCTTCCTGTGGGTTAGGGATTGGGGGAGGTTGTCCTTTCAGTGTAGGGGAAAGGGACAATGCTAAAGCTCAGCGCTAATATCAGATGTTCTCTGCCAAAGGTCAGGGTTAATGCAAGAGTGGACAAAGGTCCCAAACAACTACTTATACATGGATGTAATTATGCCACCGTAACACTACAAGTCCCTAATCATCACTGAAGAAGGAAGATAAGCATTAGACCTCTATGACCAGCTACAATGATGGCCACTGATACACTGTTAGCTTAGGGTTCCTTCCAAATACCATCCAGTCTTTCTTCAGTACAAGTGGAAGCAGCCTATCGGCATCTATTAAGGACTTATTTCTGAATGGGATTAAAGTAGCAAAGAGCTAATGAAAAAGAAAACTAAATTAGGGGGTTGCAGGTGAACCTGAGGGGCAGTACAGCCTCTGATAAGGCTCAACTAGGCAGGAAAAAGCATGCACAACAAAATGAGCTGTAGACAAGAAGGGAATCTGTACACACACACACACACACACACACACACACACACACACACACACACACACACAGAATCAACCTTGCCTTTATTTTTGTATTTATTTCTTGTTTTGAGGCAACCGTTTATTTTTACAACTACTATGCTGACGGACAGCACATACTGTAATCACCACAGTCACTACTACTGAATGGTTCTCTAGCTCCTTCAATTCCTTACTTATTACAGCTTTCCAGCCCCTACCCCAACTATTTCTGTGCCGCGTGTCACATCTTCTCCCTGACCTGTGGTGCATGACTTCCTGCTGGTTATGTAACAGTGCAACAGTGTTGGGATTATAGCTAGGTTATGACAGGTCTGTCATACGTATCACAAAAATAAACAGCATGGTGAGCCTGTTAAACTTGCCCTAATATGTCATATCAAGTCATTACAACCATTTTTATTATGCAGGTTTGTGATAATTATTTTGACTTAAAGTATACCTCTCAGCTGTACAGATTTTCACAGAATGTCCAGGTTTTTGCCTCATATTTTTGGTCTATTTTTCATAAAATTGTGGTTTTCTGGCAAATTAGTGGCAAGTCATTAAAGACTGAAGTTAGAAAACAATGACAGACATTTGAGTTTCAGACTGCATATGCTTCAGAAAATGAATGTTAATGCAAAACCTGTTATACTATCAACTTTCTACTGTAAAAGCAATACTTAAAAATTGTCCCTACTTTTGGGCCTTTGTCCCACTTTTACTTATGGCTTTGTCCAGATTTCTTGCTCTCAGAGGTTGAGAGGTATGATTAAATGACGTAATTACTGCTGAGAAAGCTTCAGTATTATCACAGTTGTGAACCACATGAAGACAACAGCACCACCCCACCCCATGCACACACACACGCGCACACACGCACACACACACACTCACACACACACACACACACACACACACACACACACACACACACACACACACACACACACACACACACACACACACAAACCTCAAAAGCACTGCAGAGTGAAGGCTTATATGAAAATGCAGAGACTTTCTCAGACATTAAGATGTACATTAACAATGTATGAGACAAGAAGCTTAATGTTCAACTTTTGAAATAACTGTGCAGGGTCAATAGCTTCAGTTTTTAATCGTCTACCTGGTGCCAGATTTGAGTAATTTGAGAGTCATTCTGGAGTAAGCTTAAGACAGAAGGGTAAGCAAATTAGGATAAGAAAGTAAAAACTAGGACAAGAAAGTAAAAATATTTTTTAAAGCTTATGCCATTTTATATTCTAAAATGTAGTAGTCTTCTGTGATGACTGGGACCTCAGAGAGGGCGGGAACATAATTTGAATATCATGCTACTAGTGAAGTACCTTGCTATTATTATTGTTATTAATATTATTATTATCACTAATACTCACATTATACACATTCCATGGAACTGGCTCAAAGAATGAACTGACTGAAGAGTGTGGGAGTCAGACATACAAAGTAAATCTCTGAGCTGCCATTTAAATGCTAAAACACTAAAAAGGATAAAAGACTGACTGTGAAATCAATAAGCTTCACAGTTTGCTTGCAATGAATAAAACAGAAGCAGTAACTGTTTCTTGTGAAAAAGCAGATAATCATTTCTAAGTATGAAATATGCAAAATTACAGTAGATAGAATTTGGTGCCATATACCCTGAAGGGGATGAGGAAGCTTAGCAAATAATAAGTCACGATATAGTAACACAGTTCTGATGAAATCAACATGTCTTATCAAGTTCCAACTAAGGGTTGGACCTCACATGACATAAACCATTAAAGGGATCTAAAATGTTTGTCAAGTTATTTCAGAGCTTCTTTGCAAAGACATTTGCAAAAGGTATTCTCAGAATTAGCAAAGTAATCAAATGAAAGATTAGTCATACAGATATCCCCAGATTATTTTACAGTTACATGAGACAGCCTCTGTACCAACAAAATGCAAAGTTTATCAATGCGAAGATATTTCCATAGTATACAGAACATAGGCAGCAAAGACACTGCCCAAGGTCACAGATTGTCCAAACCAAACAATACAAGCAAAATAATATTGCATATGAGGTCATGTTTTGCTAAACAGCTTATTTATATTACTCATTTGTTAAGCGTGGCCATTAGGCCCAATTGCTCCTTTTCTGGGAGAACTGGAAGTGCTGCAAAGTTAAGTGATCTGCTGAGATATGCAATCTGCAAATACAGATTAAAGCTCAACTCCAGGGCAAATGACATTAAGCTCATTAGTCATTCATATCCTTAACCCTACATGCTAAACTGTTACTTGCATGGGCCATTTTGGGGTTTTCCTGCAAGTACACACAAACAGCTTTGTCTATGCAAATTAATATACCTCTATCCTTGCTACCTAGTGGTCTTATCGACAGCAATCATGCACACGCACATACACACACGCACGCACACACGCACACACACACACACACACACACACACACACACACACACACACACACACACACACACACACACACACACACACACACAGACTTAAAATTTCAAATGCATTCTGAGTGTATCACTGATGATTCATGCAGTGATACATAACCTAGGGCTCAGAGTCTGCAATATGACAGGCCCTGTATCTTACAGCGCAATAATCACTCTGTCCCATTTCAGAAAAAAAACTTTCCTCCTACTGCACCCTTCCTTCCTAAACACATGAGAACTGACCAAAGCTCCCGGCTTCCAATAATTTACTAAACTTATGTTCAGTGACAGTACACATTCTAGCCTTCCATTCCTTCCTAAGTGCCACAGTCAGTCAGAAGTACAGCTGAATACAAAACATGAATGGGAGGGATACCAACTGGCACTGATATTCACTGCATGGGAAAGACAGTATTTCACTTCAGTTCACATGGAGTTTGTATGCACATGATCTCTGATACTGAAAGAAAGTTTACTGAAGTCTAACACATTGTTTACTCTTTTATTTATTTACAGTTTGTCCGCGGTGGTGGTGCTGCGGTAGCGTTGTCGCCTCACAGTAAGATGCTGTCCAGTTCGATTCTCAGCTAGAGCATCTTCTGCATGGAGATATGCGTGAATGGGCGTACCTTCGTTGAAGGTTGTGCGTCAGGGCTGGCAACTCGGCACGTAAAAATCAACTGCCAATCATTAGCGGACCGGAGTTCCGCTGTGGCGACCCCTAACCGGGAAAGCAAAGCTGAAAGACACACACACAGTTTGTTGACCAGGTTAGCCTTTACAAACATCCATCTGGTGCATTCAGTGCTTGTCACTGCTTTTGTTCAATCACTTGTAATTTGTGTAATGAGAATGATCACTCCAACCCTTTCAGCTGAAACCTTGCAAAGGCCATAAAATAATATATATATATATGTGTGTGATCCGTACAGATGCTCGACTGCATCTTTCACTGAATCCCAATTTGGTGAGCATACTTGCACGAAAGTGCTTTTCACCGAAGCAGCACTTTCGAGTAAGTATGTTTGTTGTTCCGGTCGTACTATGGTGCAGTAAGGGAAAATTCCCTTTTCCCCACTGTAGTGCGACCTCGGAGTGAGAATATTAAAGTGGGGGGGCACAGCCCCACACATCGGGGATGCAGGGGAACTTGCCCCCCTGCATTCAAGTAGATTTTGTGTTTTTTTCTTTTAACATACTTTAACGAAAGTGCTTTTTCGATGAAAGTGCTTTTGTTAAAGTGTGTTCAGTAGTAATGGATTTGGGCTTTTGATTTTTCGATCAAAAGTCCTAGATCCATAAATATATATATACATATATATAAATATATATATATATATATATATATATATATATATATATATATATATATATATATATATATATATATATATATATATATATATATATAAAATATATATATATATATATATATATATATGTGCATAATATGGCATTTGCCATGTAACAGCTGAAACATTTACAATGATAATTTTCAGCAGCTTAATAAAACTTCCACTTTTCTGTGGTATAGAAGGCTATGGGTTCTACTCCCACATCAGGTAGCTGGACTAATTTTCCAATACAAACACTGCAGTGCAGTATAAGAAGTGGTGCTGCATTCCTCTGTGCCATCCTGTGGATGACACATGTCAATGAGATGCATCTATCTGAGTTAGTAGTAGCTAAGGTGGATTTAAAAGTTCCCTTGGCACTTACTAAAAATAGTAGTGGAAGTTCTCTGGTGACCTAACTAAATTTTTCCTAGTCAATAATAATAGCACCTTAGGTCTGTCTGAAAAGAGGCATTTGGCCTTGTAGAACTAACTCGATCAACCAAAGGTAAATAAGCGTTTGCCATGTATATGCACACAATTGTGCAAGTAATCTTCACATGCACACCCATTACACTTTTGTTTAGCCCAAAGCCAACATACATACGTGTGGATGTGTTTTGTCCCCAAAAAATGCTTGTGCATTCATAGCACATAGTGGTCAAATGGGCCTGAGTACTACCGTCTGACTTCATGGTGGGGAAATGCCAACATGTTGACATTTTGACACACACACACACACACACACACACACACACACACACACACACACACACCTATGTAACTATATGCAGACAGCTATATAGATATTGATTGCATATGGTGAGACAGAAAAGAGCAATGTATACAGGTTTCTTCCTAGCACTCAAAGAAAAGCTTGACTGAAAAAAATGTTAATAAAATGCTTACTAAGTCTGCCCTTTTAGATTGTTTCTACTCTAAAAAAAATGTCAATCAGCCTACAGCTAAGTGAGAGTCACGTGACGACTACTATTTACATGTATTTATGGATTGTTTAGAGGAAACAGTTGACATAAAGCAATATGCCTTTGGGCTGAGAAAGGAAACTGGAGTGCCTAAAATAAAACAGACACAAGTGAAATACTGAAACACCACATAAACATAAAAAATCAGATTGAATCAGATGCTTAAGTTTATTTATTTGTATATACAGAGCAGCATTAATGTATTTACTTACTTAGTGATTTACCCATGAGACTTGGCCTTATTTTTAGTCACTCATTCATTCAAGGCAGCACAGCAGCCTGTATGTATTTATTTATGTCTAGGGCTGCATGGTGCACAATACACAAACGGAGCAGCACTACTAATTCAAATTAAGACAGTAATACTACCGTATCTGAACCAAACTAAGTGTCTTATTATAAGCATTCTCGTCCTTTGGCAAAAACCTGTCAATGTAGCTTTCCAGGTGGGTAAATAGGTCTGGAAAGCAGAAAAGACCACCTCTTTCCATTAACATATCACTTACATTTACTCAGCTGGCACGTGCCAAAGTGTGACAGTTCCAATCGAGTTTTTTTTTATTGTTGTTGTTGCTGTTTATATTTAGGGAGGGGCCGGCTGCCTACCTGCTCTGCTCCAAACTGCACTGTATACAATTAAAGGTGTGTGGAGTCTAAAACACTCAGACTCAGGACCAGCATACCTCTTAACGTCTTACAGCAAGAAATCTGGACAAAGCCACAAATAATGGGGGGGGGCAAAGGCCCTAAAATAGGGACACTTTGCTTTTACAAACTTAGAAAGTAGATTGAATAACAGATTTTGCATTAACATTAATTTTCTAAAGGGTATGAAGTCTGAAACACAAAAGTCTGTTATAATTTTCTGACTTAAATGTTCAATTATTTGCTAGAAAATCACAATGTTATGAAAAATGGATGAAAAACATGAGGCAAAAATCTGGACATACTGCGAAAATCTTTACAACTGAGAGGTATGACGTCCAGTGAAAGATGCTGTTTAACAGCTGGTAACAGTCTGAACTACGCTGTGTACCTTGCTACTTCAGCTGCACTTCAATCAGTATCTTTGTCAACTAAGAGATACATAGATGTGTCCTTCCACTGTAAACACTGTCACTCGAACAGAGTTAAGCAACACACTCCATAAAGAAGTCTGCATAAAGCTATTGGGGGGGTCAACATATCCTCAACCAATGTAAAAGATCTATTTTCACTTTGCTACCAACACGATGACTCACTGCTTGCTGTAGCAATGCATTCCCCTGTTGTTTTACAGCATGTTAGTAATGCATTTAAACTACAATATAGTCACATTCTGAATTATTAAGAAGAAATATTTTTTCCTAATATAGCAGGATGCATGCCCACTCAAGCACATACAATACATCCAAGGGCACCTGCAGGTAGGTGCAAGGGAATGCACTTGCACCCCCCTGGAATGGGATGGCCGGGAGATTAATTTTCTTTTTTAAAAAAATATGGTATTTTTTTTTATGTCTTCATCTTCCTCGCCCGTGCGGAATTTGAATTCCAGAAGACGTTTGGACTGTGGACAAAGGTACAAGTGAGAGGTAGGTGTGAGCATGTGTATGTTTGTGTTTAAGAGGTGTGTGTGTGTGTGTGTGTGTGTGTGTGTGTGTGTGTGGGTGTGTGTGTGGAAGAAATAGGTAGGGTGTGTGGATGTAAGAAGTAGGTAGGTAGTTAGGGGTATGTATGCATGTATGTAAGACGTAGGTAGGTAAAGGTAGCTGTTTGTGTGTGTGTGTGTGTGTGTGTGTGTGTGTGTGTGTGTGTGTGTGTAAAAAGGCGGTAGGTCTGTGTGTGTGCTTGTAAGAGGGAACCTGTTTTTTCAGTTTGCCACCCATTCCCTACTGCAATATACCAGCTTAGCATTTTTTTAATGTAACACAGGCAATTTATTCTTTAAGGGCAGCATGCACTGAATTTGTAGATGAAACACTGAAATATAAAGTTGTTCTCTAGCAACAACCTCTTCATTACTTTCAGGTCTGTTTAATGTGGAATTATTCAGATGGCTTTTACTTCTGCAGAGATTGTGTATATTGACTGATATTGGAGGATTGTAATGACAGACGTCTGAGTGGCTTTTTATGGTTGAAATGTTCTGAATTGGGCAGTTTTTCATTACTGGTTCATATGTTTTGTTTCACTGCTTACTGAAAAAATGTTCAAAACTATTAATTTAAAACACATTTTAATAAGTGGTGCTGTATTATACAAGGGATATAATTCAATTATATATAAAATTAATACAGTCAGGAAGGGTAATCAAAGAATTTTTGCATGGCCCTAAAAATGTGTGCAAGGGGCCTATGGTTTGAAAACAGCCCAAAGGTAAACTTAACTTGCCACTGGCCAGATGCATTTTCTTTGAATATGGGTTTCAATGTTGTTTCAGTGAATGTGAATTTCAAAGGTAGAGCAGCTTTAATGCTAAGTCTGTTTTCATTGTAAGACTACTGCTTTGTTTAGCAGATGTCTATCAGTGTTTGTGCTATAAAATTTGAAATAAAAGTTGTAAATTAAATCCAAATATCTGTAATCCTTGTAGAAGTAAAACATAAAACAGTATGCACACTGAGAGTTTTGAACAGTGTTTATGGCAACTGGGGAGAAATAGCCAAGTAATGGGACACTGGAATGGCTGCGTGGGGCGCTCTGGGTTTGCAATCACCTGCAAAAAATCCTGTGGGCTCCCATGAATACATCTCAAACTCTAGGCGCAAGAAGTCTGGACAAAGTCTAAAATAATGGGGTGGGGGGCAAAAGACCAAAAATTGAGACAGATTGTAAATACTACTCTTATAAATGTAAAAAGTTGTTAAAATAAAAGGATTTGTCTTAACGTGTATTTTTATGAAGGATATGAAGTGTGAAACTCAAATATCTGTCATTATTTAGTGACGTCAGTCCTCATTTCGCAGAAAACCACAAACTTTATGACGAACAGATCAAAAATATATATAAGGCAAAAATCTGGACAGTTGAGAGGTGAACGCTACTGCTAAAATGAGGACTGCCAAGGGAGGACTTTGGTTAAGCAGTGTGTGTGCGTGCGTGTGTGTGCGTGTGTGTTTATACCTTGTCGCGGAAGCACCAACAAGCTGAATCATTTGCTTCAAGGTCGCGTAAACTATACGGGTGGGCTGTTTGTTTTATGAACTACTTGCCGAGGACTCATATCTCTAATACTATAACCGTCACGTCTGTAATAACAGCATAACCATCCTGTCTGTAATTGCAACATACTCTAAGTCAGACATTCATTTAAACTGCTGTTTTATTCCATCAGTACAACAATCTGCTGTGGTACCGCCACCAGTTTCTAACTGGGTGTTCTGTCAGAGAGGACTTTATTACAACAATCAGGGTAGAGGCTTTATTATAACAATCAGGGCAGCACTTATAATTCCGTTTTTACTTACACCCACTATCCAAACAGTTTTCAGTCTGTTGTCTCAAAACATCAGGAGCAAGACTAAATGAAGTCAGACATAACAGACATTCTACTGACTACTCACTAAGGAATTTGACGGTTCTAACTCCATTAGTATTAACACATAGAAGAATTAACTGTGTAACCGCAACGTCTGAGTTACAAATGATAAAATCCGGGACAGTGGACAAGTATGCAACTGCGTCCCAAGTCTGCAGTGCACAATAGTAACTTGTGCAGTGCATCCAGTGCTGGCTTGTAATGGCACAAAAGAGATGCGCACCACCTTTAGTTGTAATATACTTGCATGTTCTCTTGCACTCGCCGTCTACAGTTTCCGCTTTCTTCAAAGACTTAAAGTTCATCTTACACGATTAAGATGCGGAAAAGTAAAAATGATCAGTCCAAAAATCAATTCACCGGCACTACGTACTTGTAGCACAATACATTCAATAATTAGTAACACATTGCACATCTAAAAATGTCTAACAAAATGCATTTTGTGACTTCTCAGTCCAAACTGCATATCTTCACGTAAAGTCTTCCGATCCCGCAATACATGATAAAGTCATATGCTGTCCAGATCCAGAAACAAAACGCAAGGGGCTCCAGGAGGTAAAAAAAGCAAAACTCCCACTGAGCGAACGTCCATTTTAGCATAATGATGGAGGAGGAAACTTCAGATCCCATTAAATCAAAGCATGTCCGGGGTTTGTGGCGTATAACAGAAGTACATGCAAATCTACCCCATCAACACAAAGAAATCTACCTGAAAGTTTATGCACTTTTCTGCACCTAGCGTTTCATGGCTGCTACTTTCCATAGGAAAGAGCAACCCATGAATGTATTAAAAAAGTCCTGTTGGTCACTTACCAGTTTGTTGAATTCTTTCCATTCAGTATATCCTCTTTAGCAGTGAGGAGAGATAAACTGTATTTATCCATATTTACAGCAGACATACCGCGTTGCGAAGATGCCTTCATCTCTGTTGTTATTTTCCTACTTTAGTCGGGTTAGGAAAATAAACGGGAACTGAACAAGGCTGTCATGCAAGCAGCGAAGCGCACGCTGTGACACGAGAACACTGTGTGCGCGCTCACAGAAGGGCGCGAGGCGGTGTGGGGGGGGGGGGGGGCAGAGATTTACTCTGTAAACTTCAGGAAAACTTTGACAAGAAACTGTGAACCACCCGCCGCTCCCCTTCCAGAGTCTTCAAACAAGCTCAGGAGGAATGGGACTTTGGGAAGAAAGTGAGCTCAGAGCTTAGTTAATCCTCCTCCCAGTCCTCCCCTCCCCCCTCCACTGATGGAGGAAATTCATCAGGAAGGGGTACTTTTCATAAACTGTTTTGTGTCCTTGGCCTTGACTACTTCTATATAATAGTGGCTACAGAACAAAAAAAAAAAAAAGAGAAAGAGGCAATATAAGTCCACTGACCTCCCTTGACTACTAGTGGGATACAGTGTATAGCTTATAATTTACAGCTTAGGATGTGTGCCCACTAGTTAGAATTGTGTATACATGCTGTGAAATTCTGCAGGATAGTGTTTAGCTGATGAATAGATCATTGGGAGGTGATCTGAGAAGCATATAAGCCCTTTGTTTCCAGTATGTGTGCATTTTGTATGTGTAAGTGTGTGTGTGTGTGTGTGTGTGTGTGTGTGTGTGTGTGTGTCTGGTGGGGCTATTTGCTTTCAAATGCAGTAACATGTCAAACTGCGGTTTTTTGACAGGACAGTATCTGGCATGAAAGTGTGAACATACCGATGATATTTTGTGAAGTGTGCCATTTTACCATTGCACTTTAGCTACTCTTTTTAAGTGAAATATTTCAACTGCAAAAACACAAAGGTACCCAGAAACAGTGCATGTTTGGGTGACAGATATCACATTTTAATGTTATAGGTTTCCTCAGTATTAAGCAAGCTAATACATCTTTTCAGCCTTCTCACAAATATTTGATTGTTCTCTTTCATTTTTGTAAGAGTGCCAAAATCCTTCAGTATTTGGCTTAAGACTCTGGAACACTAAGAGGGTTTGTGTTACAAAAGCTAACGTTTGTAGGCATGAGTTCTGAATGTTTTAGTATAAGGCAATTTTTTAAAACTGAATTGTATTATAACCATATGGAGCACAACAGTGCGTTTTTCTGGAGATGAAATGGCATCCCAAGGGCTGCAAAAATTAAAACCTTCAGCATTTACATAAAAAGCAAAGCCTGTAACATTTACATAAAGTAAAATCAACTATAGCTGCTCATGTATTTTAGTATGTGCTCTTACAAATTTTAATGGAAAATGTTGTTTGTAGATCAGTTTATTCTGTTTTAGCGTTTTATCTTTCCTACAGTAAGTATATTCAGATGTGTTAAATGGATGGGTGCTAATGGTATTGTAACATGTTTGTAGACAATCTCCTCCCCCAGTGTGTTACCAGTGCTAAAGACATAGCAAGGGGAATACAAACTGATTCACAATTTACTGTACAGAAAAGGCTAAGTAGCCAATGATCTCACTGGCAGGAATAGCTCTCAACTGTCCAGATTTTCACAGAATGTCCAGATTTTTCATTCATATTTTTGGTCTATTTCTCATAAAATTTTCTTTCAAATCACTGAGGACTGAAGTCAGAAAATAATGGCAGACATTTGATTTTCAGACTTAATAGCCTTCAGAAAATGCATGCTAATGCCAAACCTGTTATTCTATCAACTTTCTAAGTTTGTAAGAGCAATATTTTAAAAAATGACCCTATTTTTGGGCCCCCCCTACTGTTTATGACTTTGTCCAGATTTTTTGCTCTAAGAATTTGAGAGGCATGTTGGCAAGAGACAGCAAAGCTGTAAGGATGGTGCAAGCAAGAGGCAAATGGGGGTAATCGCAAAAGCAGACATATGTGTAGCTGTTAGAGTCTTACCCTTTCAAAGGAAAATAAAGGTTTGGTAAACATGATATCTGAAAGGCCCTAAGACATGGACAAATGTCTGCAGAAGGTGTGTGTTTCTGTCTCTAACCATATGAAAGGTTTATTTTGTGTTTGCATTGGTGGCAGTAAAGTTAGTAGCTGATTAACTATGAAATGAATGAGGTTGTTGATGTCATGTATGTGAGTAATGTCACTTTAAATAAGTCATAAGCCCGGGGTGTGATTTTTGTGTTTGGTTCTGGCCTTACCCTACAGCTGCTGCTGTGCATGTACCAGGTGTACCTTGTCTATAGGCCTTATTGTGAATATCTTGTATAACAAAACCATCATTGTGCTCGCTCTGCAATTTGTCTTTTTTTCTTATTTTTGACTGAAAATGCCCAACATATTTTGTTTAAAACTTCACAGTCATTCTGAATATTGCTGTCATACATAACTTATTTTATACACCACTGAACTATCCACCATTTTTTTTTTCACTAAGTTTCTTCAATTGTTTACTCAAAATGATATGCTTGCAACCCACAATATCTCTGGAGTTACAGTGGAATCTCTCTGAAAACTGAAAATCCTGGATTTACCTTTTTCAGCTGTGTCTCAATGTGAATGGCTTTGGAGATAAACCAGAAGAGATGTAATGTGCCACATTTTTTTCAAATCACAAGCAGGGAAGCCATTAAATATTTTTAACATATTTTCTTTTAAAGAAGATGAGGAAGACAAGTTTGAAGTATTAAAAATCAAATTCCAGGCATAATGTAAACCAAAAGTATGAGAAGCAATTCTCTGTGACATTAGAATTGACAGATTAAGGGGGAGGCTATTGAGAAAAGTTAATTTTGCTTTGGAAACATTTATGGATGCGTATTTTATGTGTGAATTAGAAAGCATGAAATTTAATAGCATTACAAGAAAGCCCGAAGTGTACAAAACTGAGACTGTGTGTGAGAAGAATGTAAAAATGAAGTCTAGAATCAATCAAATAGTGAAAACAGAGCACAGGGTAAACCAGATGGTGCCTCATAAATGTGTAAGCAGCAACCACACCATGTGTGAAGGCTGCTGTATCAGGTACAAACTAGTGCAGTGCAGAGCCAGAAAGATAATGTATCAGCAATAATAATGTTGCCAATGTGCTTAAGATGGGAAAAAAGGCACAGCAGCAGAAACAAATGAGCATTGAAAACCCGAAATGTTTGTGATTACAATCAGAGTGCATTCATTGAATATGGTGCACACTACACAGAAGACTAGTGTACCTGGAGATGACTGGAGTAAGTGCCTGAAGAATAGTCAAGCTGCGAATGACTAGTGACAAAAAAATTATGTATTTATGGCCTGCTTAAATAGGACAATGGTGCAAAATGCAGGATAATGGCCAAATCTACTTACTGAATGTTGCATTTAACTGCAAGCTAAATGTTAGAAAAATGTGTACTTAAACATATATGAAGTGCTAGTTAAAAGCCAATAGTGTGTAATGCATTTTATTCTATTTTACAATATGGCAGTACATGTAATTGCTTGAAGCTTTGGAGCTGCAGTGTGATTGAACTCTGACCCTGTCAGTAGCCAGCTCAGCAAGCTTATGTTTTTCACTAATGATTATCTGCTGGGTCAGGAAAATGAATGTATAAGGCATTGAATGTTTTCTTCCTTCCTCTGAGATAGTTGGCCTTGTGAATATTATCAGCACAGCTGCTAAAAGTAATGTTGCGAGAAGAACAAAGAAGCGTATTACAAGACTGAACTGACTATTGTATTCGAGCAGGACTGAAACCTTGAAAGAATAACATTTACAGAAAGACATTATAACTGACCAGGTGCTTTGCAAGGTTGTATTATTCTCATGGGAAAACTTTTAAAAAGTATAAACTCAGCACTTTCTTATGAATAGAATATTGTAGACTATAGTGATGTAGGTGTCCTGTGACTGACCACGTCAGTGAGGTGGGCACAGCTTGAATGTATAGTGTATAAAATGAAGTGTATTTCCTGTATCATGCCAGACAGAATTCTATACTTGTATTGTATGGTCTTTTGCCTCCTGGTGTACACTAGTAAAGTTTTTGCATCTGAGCCTTTTGTGTTGTCCTAATTTGTTTTTATTTAACAGTTTGGTCCTTCGGACCGGAAGCCCTCGACAGCTACAGATCAGAAGTGTACCGGTGGTCGAATACTGCGCAGGAGAAGCTACCAAAACGGTTCTTCTTGAAGCACAAAGTCCTCTGACTGAATTGTCGTCTTGAGAGGCTGGCCACTTTTCTGATCTGTGGCCGAAGAGCGGTCTCGAACTAGCGGACCCAAGAGGCTCAGGTAGGAAGATTTTGCCTTTTTTCTGTTTTAGATCAGGGACTAGGTTACAGTAAATGTTATTGTCATAGATTTGTTGTACAGATCAGGGACATGAGGAATTACTGTATATTTTGTCATAGATCAGGGAAACAGAATAAGGTAGGCAGTTATTCTAGATAAACTGTGTAAGAAACTAAGATAACACGTGGTAAGAAAAAAGGGTTACGTAACAGTTTTCTTTTGATATGGGAAATCAGTGCACTAAAAAATCATGAGATCCGCCCCTAACTGATGATGCAAAATATATGCAGTTACAACGAGCAGATAATATAAGGTATTATACAAAATGGGTTAATAAATACGAATTTGACGGTAAATTAAATAAAATTTCGTTAGTTAAACTTTTAAAACAGCTTAAATCTGACGCAGAAGGTCAGGCAAAGAAATAATGACAATTAGGCATTCCTCAGGCACACAGGTGGATTGAGGAAGTGAACCGAAGGGAACAGAAACTTAAGAATGCGAAAGCATTATTTTTAGATAAAGAGGATAATAATACAGTAATAGTGATGGCCCCTCCCCCTCCGCCCCCTCCGATACCCTTTTTAGGATATGAAGCAGGAGGACAGGCTAGTCCACCTCCATGTTATCCTGAAGTTGCAGGGGCATTAAAACCGTTTATTAGAGAACTTATTGAAACCAGGTCCCGGGCACGTAAGACACTTAGGGACACAGATTTATATCAAATAGGGAGAGACTCACTAGAAGAGAGTGAAGAAATCTGTCTATTAATCGAGGTACCAAACCCTCAGGCAGGACAAGAAGGGCAGGACCCAACTCTCCTGGTATATAGACCATGGACACCAGAAGACATTCGGAAAGCTACAGAGGGAATCCCTCACCCGAAAATTAATCATAAAAAGTTTATACAAGATTTACAAGGTATGAGACTAAGTTACCATTTAAATGGGGAAGAAGTAGAAAAGGTAGTTAGACAAATTATAGGTCCAGACTGGCACATGATTTGTGGCACCTGGAACGCTCGTGACACACAACTTAAGCCACTCCTACATAGTGACGCAGAATTAGACACCAGAGTGAAAGGTCTTACAGACCGAATCTCTGAGAAATGGAAACCTAGAGCAGATTGGACTTGCATTAATCAATGCATACGACAAGATAATGAAACTGTAGATGGGTACTATGGTAGATTATTGGAATGTTTTAATAACCATAGTGGCATGACTATTCCTGAAAATCAGACGAATGATAGCGCATATGAACAGCAACTGAAAAATGCATTTTTGAAAGGTTGCATTGCCCCTATCAGTAGCTTTATTACAAAGCATATGATAGATCACCGAACAAGTAGGCTACAAGCCTTACTTGAGTATGCTAGACATGCTGAAAGACACTTTAATAGTAAAAAGAAAAAGAAGACACAGGTCTTCACAGCGGAAGACGGAGCAGAAGTCTTCGTTGTCCAGGGAGGTAAAAAGGGTAAGAAAAATACCCAGAGTAATAAACAATCTGACAAAAAGTCAGAGGATTTTGAAGAGAGAAAAAAGAAAGGTGAGTGCTTTAAGTGCAGTAAAAAAGGACATTTAGCAAGGGATTGCAGGCTAAATAAAAAGGCGACTACAGAAGATAAAGATAAAGGTGATGAGGACTGACTATATGATAGTGATGACAATCAAAAATCATCAGGAAAGGGTAGCAAACAAAAGACAAATGTAAATGTAGTGGAAGGAACAGAGGAAGTGCAAGCAGATGAAGAGGATGAAGAAGGTGAAGTTTTAGACTTAGCATTATTGAGCTTAGAGCTCTATTTGGCAGACACAAAACCGGAAGTTACACTTCTGGTGGAAGGTAGGGAAGTGAAATTCTTGTGTGACTCAGGAGCGTCTCGAACTTTGATACACCCTTCAAAGTTACCAGAATATTCTGAATCACCTGACTATATACTAGTGAAAGCAGCAAATGGACAAATATATAGGGAGCCACTCTCCCATGATATAGCAATAACTGACCCTGTTTCAGGTATGACTCAGAAAAGTAAAATTGTAGTCTCTGCAAAATGTCCAGTAAACTTACTGGGAAGAGACCTTATGCAGATATTTGGCATAGCAGTAGTTCCTACTATGCAGGGTATGGAAGCACAAAGACAAATGGATACTTTTGTGGTGCGATCGGAGGGTGAAGCCTTTTATTGGTACAGCCAGGATCTAGTTACGACTGGTCCAGAGGCAGTGACCGAGGAACTGATGAACGTAGCCATCAGTAAGGTCCCCTCCCTTGACACTGATCAACAGCATTTGTTACATTGTACTCTATACTACTGTAGTATGCCAGGACCGGATAAGGAATATGAGCAAGAATTATTCAAAAATCCTGCTAACAGATTAGTGTTACGAACTTTATATTGGGATACTGAGGGAAACAGTGTAGTAAGCTGTTCATTACCTCAGGAATTCATGAAACTATACAAATCCAATAGACTGCCACATGTCAGCTTGACAAAGAACAAAGCTGTGAGGTGGGCAGATTTAGGAGAAAAAGTAACAAAATGGGAGAAACAAACTGATTCAGAATTGTCAGAACAGGGAGTACAGAAACAGAAATTGAATTGGCTCACACAGACACGTCCAGCTGTACACCTACAACATAGTGAAGACAGCTGATTAGCATTCTTATTAGAAGAAGAAGAAAAAGCCCTGTGTGATATACCAAGCATTCTTTGGTCAACAGGAAAATCAGATGTAGGACTTATTCGAACAGCAGGTCCAGTAATCATTACGCCAAAATCAGCATTTAGACCACAAAAAAGACAATACCCCTTGAGGAAGGATGCAGAGCAGGGAATTAAGCCTATAATAGCTGCATTACTCAAGGAAGGAGTACTGGTAGAATCTTTAGATTCACCATGTAATACCCCTCTATTTCCTGTTAAAAAAGCAAATGGGGAATGGCGGATGGTACAGGATTTACAAGCCGTAAACAATGCAATAATACCCAGAGCACCTACGGTGCCAGATCCACACACTTTGTTGAACGATTTGAAGCCACAACAAAAATATTTTACTGTGGTAGATATAAGCAATGCTTTCTTTTCAATACCTATACATCCTGATAGCCAGTATTGGTTTGCATTTACATTTCAAGGTAAAAGATATACCTATACTCGGCTACCGCAGGGATATTGTGAAAGTCCAACGATATTTGCACAAGAAATGGCTAGCAACCTGGCAGGATTTACTCCACCAGGGGGCAGTCAGATTCTACTTTATGTAGATGACATCTTGCTAGCAGCCCCCACCCAGCAGCAATGCAGGGATGATACAATAGCATTATTGAAATGTTTAGCAGCACAAGGACACAAAGTAAACAAAAGTAAGTTACAACTTTGGAGAAAACAGGTTAGATACCTAGGATATATAATATCCAAAGAAGGTAGAGTACTAGACAAAGATAGAAAGACAGCGATTTTACAGGCACCTAAACCAACAACCAAGAAGGAAATGATGTCCTTCTTGGGAACGACTAATTTTTGTCGAAGTTGGATATCGAACTATGCTTTAGAATCTGCTCCATTGGCTGATTTAATATATAAAACACCAATGGCAGCACAAGATGTATTACAATGGACACCTGAAGCAGAAACAGCTTTCTGCAGACTAAAGCAATTGATAGCTTCATCATTAGTTTTAGGACTTCCAAATTACCACAAAAGATTTTTTTCAAACCGTAGATTGTAAACAGGGATACATGACGTCAGTTCTGACGCAACAGCATGGAAGTAAGCAATGCCCCATAGCTTACTATTCATCGCAGTTAGATCCAGTGGCACGGTCATTGCCACATTGTGTACAAGCAGTAGTCACAGCTGCAATGGCAGTACAGGCTTCGGCCTCAGTGGTGTTATTCCACCCTCTCACTTTGAGAGTGCCTCATGCAGTTGCGATAATTTTACTGCAAGAGAAAATAGCATATCTATCTCCTACTAGACATCTTTCTTGTATGACCATACTGCTGAGCCAACCTCATATGGTAATTGAACGTTGTACAACATTAAATCCATCAACATTACTTCCAACTCCTGTGGATGGCACACCACACAGTTGCCTGCAGGAAATTGAGCAAATAACTTTGCCCAGACAAGATGTCACTGATATGCCCTTGGATGATGCCGAGGTGACATTTTATGTGGACGGATCATGCAGGAAGCATCCTACAGGGAAGAATCTAGTAGGGTATGCAATAGTCACAGACACAGAGATTTTAGAAGCCCAACCCCTACAGCATAACCTGTCTGCTCAAGCAGCAGAATTGATAGCCTTGACACGAGCTTGCACTCTAGCGAAAGACAAATGTGTGAACATATATACTGACAGTCAGTATGCTTTCTCTACAGTGCATGTTTTTGCGCAGCAATGGAAGAATAGGGGAATGATAATGTCTACTGGCAAACCAATTAATCATGCACAACTTATTTTGAATTTATTAGATTCTATTCAGTTACCTACCAAAGTAGCTATTTGTAAATGTGTAGCTCATACAAAACAACAGGATTCGATTTCAAAAGGTAATGCACGGGCTGATGCAGCTGCAAAGCAAGCAGCCTCAGACTCAGAAACTTTACTTTTGAATGAGGAATTACAACCATCTGAGATTTTAGATTTAGAAATGTTAAAAACAATGCAGACATTGACTACAAAAGCAGAAAAACAGAAATGGGAAAGACGAGGTGCAATCCTCGAAAATGGACCGTACATCTCCAAGGAGAGAAAGCCAATATTGCCGTCTAATTTATTTAGATATGCATCTTTGTTGAGCCATGGGCAGAGCCATGTCTCAACAGGGGGGATGGTACAGTTAGTGAATCGAATATTCCAAACATACGGGTTTACGAATTACACACAAAAATTTTGTGCAGCATGTCATATTTGTAACAAACATCATGCACAAGGAGCATTCAAACCCAAGCAAGGGAATTTTCCTACACCACCATATCCGTTCCATACTATTTGTATGGATTTCATAGAGCTGAGTAAATGTGAAGGGAAAAATACTGTTTAGTGATTATAGACATGTTTTCCAAATGGGTAGAAGCTTTTCCAACTAAAAATCCAGATGCAGCAACAGTGGCAAAGGCCCTAGTAAAAGAAATAATTCCTAGATTTGGCATACCGGAAAGAATCTATAGTGACAATGGGACACACTTTGTCAACCAGACAATACAGCAACTTGGGAGATTCTTTGGGATCTCTTTGAAGAATCATTGTGCTTACCACCCACAGTCTGCAGGACTGGTGGAAAAGTACAATGGAATTTTGAAAAATAAGTTAAGGAAATTGATGAATGAGACACAGAAAAATTGGATTTGCTGCTTGCCTTTAGCACTGCTGAGCATGAGAACAGTTCCAAATGTAAAGGGCTTGACCCCCTTTGAAGTGATATTTGGAAGGGCATATTATGTGCCACAGTGGAAAGCTCTCATGCCCGCAGAGCTGGAGGCTGACAGCTCATTAGCTAATCACATGAAGAAATTGTTAACAAATAAGACTGTTTTGTAGTTGAACTCTTTTTCAGATAAAGAACAAACGAGATCGGAAGTGGTGCTGACCCCAGGGTCCTCGGTTTGGCTGAAGGTCATCAAAAAGAAAAATTGGACAAGTCCGAAGTGGGAAGGTCCATACCAGGTACTGTTGGCGACGCCTACTGCAGTAAAAGTTGCTGAGAGTTCGTCCTGGGTCCACCTGACGCACTGTAAACTGGTAAAGAACTTTCAGCTTGATAAACATTTTGTAACTGATACACCACAAAGGCAGGATGGCCAAGAGCAAAGTGAATAAAAATGCAAACCAACTCCGAAGATATTGTTTAACCATCTTGCTAACTATACATCTGCTGACTATGATTGTGGTAACTTTCCTTTTGTTGTGGTTTTTCCTGCATATAACCACACAAATGAAAGTGATGAAACGTGATGAACTGTCTATAGACTGGCATCCAAACTTTAACACATACCTGGCTATGAAGCGTGTATATGTAGAGACTATGAACGTTTCAAACTGCTGGGTTTGTACTGCTATACCAACAGCATATGGAGGACTGTTAATGTCCGCTGTCCCCTTGGGGATAAATGAGACTTGGGAAAATTTACTTTTTGATACAGGTTCTGTGAGATCACAGGACAAAATTGCATTGTATTTGCCTATTACACAGAGAGGAATTGTTTGTTTCTATAAAAATGATACACTCCAAGTTGGTTGGAGTAACTGTAACATAACTGTATCTTATAAATGCTATATTAAGGCTAAAGATAAAAGTACTAGTTGTAGCACGAATTATGATTCATATTTGAGCTTAATGAAAACAACGATAAAAGATGTGCAGAAAAATCCTGAATTGCATAAACAATTGTCTGTTATAGACAAGAAAATGTTTCATTCAGAGTTAACCCGCATCAGTACTAAAGTAGAAAACTGTTATTTTGTTTGTGGGAAAAAGGCATACAAATGGCTACCTGAGAATTGGTCCAGCAGTTGGTTTTTGGGTTATCTGGTTCCAGCTATAAGGCATACTGCAGAATTACCTCTAGGTAAGATACGAAACATAAGAGATGTAGCTCGAAGAACTGGGAATTCAGTCGAGAAACCTGCTAATCCAGTGGGTAAGATCAAAGCTGGCTGGAAGGATCATCCATCCATGAAGGATAAAGAAAGATTGACTCATATGGACTTGAGTGACAGTGTTATATCCTGGGCTGGAATATTCCCAGCCTATGGAGCAGTCAAATCGATCTGGGAGCTGAGAAAATTGTCAAAGCTTCTCGAAGTAATGAGTAATGCAACTTTTTCCGCTCTCGAACTTGTGACTGATGAAATGAATGCGATGAGAACTGTTGTGCTACAAAACCGAATGGCTCTTGACATCACCCTAGCAGCGAGAGGTGGTACGTGCGCGCTTATCAACGAAGAATGCTGTGCGTTTATACCAGATAATAAGCATGAGATCAATGACCACCTAGAGGTAATACAGCAGGTATCGACCATGACTGAACCAGGCCCAAACCCACTGACAAACTTTTTCCAGAATCTATTTGGTGGGTGGGGTTCAATCCTAATGAATATTTTGATTGTTATTTGTGTCATTTTGCTCTTATTAGGAGCATGTGTCTGTTGTGGGATTCCCTGTATGAAAAGATTAATCCGAGAATTTGTTGATATATCTGTAACTGAAACTATGTACCAAGACATTGAGTTGGATTTGTTGGTTCCTGAAATATAAAACAAATGACTTGCATAGTTAAAAGTCCTTAAAAGGAAAAAACTAGGGAATGATATGATATCGTTTATGTTTCTGAATAGAATAAAAAGTATTAAAAGGAGAGAAAATGTTAGAAAAATGTGTACTTAAACATATATGAAGTGCTAGTTAAAAGCCAATAGTGTGTAATGCATTTTATTCTATTTTACAATATGGCAGTACATGTAATTGCTTGAAGCTTTGGAGCTGCAGTGTGATTGAACTCTGACCCTGGCAGTAGCCAGCTCAGCAAGCTTATGTTTTTCACTAATGATTATCTGCTGGGTCAGGAAAATGAATGTATAAGGCATTGAATCTTTTCTTCCTTCCTCTGAGATAGTTGGCCTTGTGAATATTATCAGCACAGCTGCTAAAAGTAATGTTGCGAGAAGAACAAAGAAGTATTACAAGACTGAACTGACTATTGTATTCGAGCAGGACTGAAACCTTGAAAGAATAACATTTACAGAAAGACATTATAACTGACCAGGTGCTTTGCAAGGCTGTATTATTCTCATGGGAAAACTTTTAAAAAGTATAACCTCAGCACTTTCTTATGAATAGAATATTGTAGACTATAGTGATGTAGGTGTCCTGTGACTGACCACGTCAGTGAGGTGGGCACAGCTTGAATGTATAGTGTATAAAATGAAGAGTATTTCCTGTATCATGCCAGACAGAATTCTATACTTGTACTGTATGGTCTTTTGCCTCCTGGTGTACACTAGTAAAGTTTTTGCATCTGAGCCTTTTGTGTTGTCCTAATTTGTTTTTATTTAACACTAAAGAATTCTGCATACATGTTACTTCTTACGCTGGACATAAGCTAAAGCCACTAGCACAAGCCTGGTTGAGCTGTATGTACACAAAGAGTGCAAGCTGTTGCTTCAAATTATTACTTTGCAGCCACAATTAAAACAGCCAAATGTACTTGGTAGATATGCCTGTGTCACTGAATCATGAGAACTCTTGCTATCCAGATGAAATTATTAAGGTGCTTTTGCAGGTCTAAATGCTAAAAATGCAGCATGAATTCCAAATGCACAGTCTAAGGATACTGGAAATGTGGAAGATTGGTAAATCACATCTGTGAGAATATAAATGAGAGACATCAAAATATTCAACCTGACAGTCACTTTGACTTTCTGTGTGATGCAAAAGCTATGAGATGCAAGAACAGTCAAAGCTGTTTGTAGATATGCAAAACACTTCCAAACAAAAATGTCTAAACCACAAATGACTGGAATAAGTAATTTATTAGGTCTAGTGTCTTGGCAATATGCTTTTAATGACTCATAAAAAAGCTGTGTGTAGGATGCAGCAGTCAATGAAACTAGTGTGCATTCAGAATTCTGCCATAAAACAACCCACAGTAGCAAAAGAATGCAGAAAATGCATCCAAGATTAATGCTTCATTATAGATACAAAAGCATATATTTTCAGAATACAGAATCTAAAACACAGAAAATGATTTTCTGAAATGGTGTGCTGGCTGGTTTGAGGGTTTATCATGCTTACATAGAGAATGCCATACAAATATATCAGCTGAAAGGGTTCTGCTAATTTACATTCCATACAGAATCCCCATTGCACTTCAGGCTAAAATTCTGCAAGAATTAAAAATGTGGAGTCTGTAGGAGTAATAGTCAAAAAAAACAGAACCTATGGGACAGGCTAATAGCATGGTGACTGTGGTCAAATGATTAAAGTCAGAATTTGCATTGATCCACAAGATCGTAATATCCAACAAAGCAGGGATGGATGGAGCAAGTTCTAAGCTCTGTATGTCCAATTTATATTTAGATAGATTCAAAGTTGTAAGGCCATCTCTTTGGATCTCATCAACAACAGAGGTGTTCCAACTTCCTATAACAAATACAATTGAGCGACTATGAAGTGATATTCACATTACTGATGACATTCTAGCCCAGGGTGCTGCAAAGCAGAAATGCTGGCAAATCCTCTGACAAACGTTCTCTTATTTAATTGTTTTGAATGGTACAATGTTTACCAAAGTTTATTTCAGACCTGTCAGGCATCACTGCTGAAGCATGAAGCAGTATTGTGTTGCTCAGCAGATTAACAAAAGGTTTTCAGCTACTGAAAAGATTACTGACCACAACCACATCATTTCTGCAGTATTGTGACGTAACACTACCTAAAATTTCACAAGCTGATACAAGTCATCAAGCATTAGGACCAGTCTTATTGCTGGAAAGCTGACCATTTGCTTATGCAGACAGGGTATAGGAAATCTTCCATTTAGCGCTTTTGCATATAGCGCTAAAATGGAGATTTCCTTTTACCCCACTGTAGTGCGATCTTGGAGTTGGTGTATTAAGGTTGGGGGGGTGGGGGTGCAGGGGGTGAAGCCCCTCTGTATAAAATAGCTTTTAGAGGTGTTTTTCTTTTTTTTTTACATTCCCTTTGAATCTTTGATGGTTTGAAACTCTATGTTCTGGTCTCAATGATCAGAATTTAGATGTTTCAAGCTTTCCCTATATATATATATATATATATATATATATATATATATATATATATATATATATATATATATATACATATATAAACACAACGCTGCTCCGGCACAATAAAGGCTGTCCCTTTTCCACAAACCACCACTGCTATTTGCAAGCACAAGGATAAACGATGTTCCCACGAAGATAAAAATATGTTATTTATTTAACAAAAGACTTGTAAAAACAAAACAAAGTTTCTGATTAAGCACTTTCGTCTCCTTAACGGAGACTTCTTCAGAATCTAATTGCACTTGTCAGTCCTGCATTTTATACATTTTGAAATAAACCTTGTTAGCCTGTTGGCTAAGAAATTAAACAATTAATTTAATTAAACAAGCATTCACTTGAATCAATTGGATTGATACCATAATAAAAGGGCTAGCTCATAATTAAAAGCTGTACAAAACTGCTCAATAAATATGGTGAACAATAAACACAAAAACTGATAAATGTTAAATGTAAATATAAATATAAATAGTACACATCCCCTGATCTCTTAAAATACAATATTACATCATCAATTAAACATTATATAAATATTATATAAATATTTATAAATATTATTTCATTTTTATAAAAAACTTGAAAGTTAAAAATGTCAACAAAAAATGTTAAAATATGTATTGTTAACCAGTAAAAATTTAATAATTGAAAAGAAATGAATAAACAAACAAGAGATAATATCTCTAATGCCTGAATATATTTAACATTTTACTTTATTCGGATCCATTGCTAATAGTTTTAGTGCAGGGGTAATGGATATACGGTCATTTAGTCCTTTTCCACTACAGGCATCTAGCCTTAACTGCCAGATCATTTCCCTGTACTCTAACTTTGTTTCCCAGTCACCCCCCCGGTCCATGGGCTCTACCTCCTCTAACACCCAAAATTTAAAATCAGCTTTTTTATATTCTAATGCATGCCTGTACAATGCATTATTGTCATTGCATCTGTTAATGTCCCTGATGTGTTCATATATTCTATTTCTGAGATGTCTTTCGGTTTTACCAGTGTAGTAACTCCCACAGGCCTTACAAAATACTAGGTAAACAACACCTTTAGAGTAACAACTATTGTATTTTTTAGCATTTATAGTTAAATGTAAACTTGGTATTCTTACTTCTTTTAATTCTGCAATATATGAACATTGTGCACATCTGCCACATTTAAAAGTACCATGTCTCTTGTTGGCCCCGTTGTCCAAGGTTTTCCTTTTCTCAATAATATTTTTGATGTTTTTGTTCCTTCTAAAATTAAATTTTATATCACATTTAAAAACATCTGTTTTAGTTGCCATATTCCTAAACATATCCCAAGTATCATAGATACTTTTTTTCAACCGCCCTACACCCTGGTAATATGTAACAGTTAAATATGGTGTGAAATTAATTCCTGATGTATTCTGAGTATCAACATTCTTATTCATTATATTATTAGGTCCACCCGTAGTCACCAATATACCACCTTGTGTTAAGAGAGGGTTATATTTATTACCCCTCTCTGAAATTACATATTCTTTTATCGGACTGATAAACTCCATAGGGTAACCTCTTTTAAAAAACATTTTTTCCACATGATTGATTTCATTTAGAAAATCTATGTCCTCAGAAATCATTCTGGCCATCCTGATCATTTGCCCTTTTACAATATTTTTCTTGAGTTGATAAGGATGGTCGCTGTGAAAATGTAGGTACGCATTAGAGTAGTGCTCCTTTCTAAATACATTTGACTTATAACACTTGTTGTAACTATCTTTACTTAATTTTACATCCAGGAAGTGTATTTCTTCTATACATACTTGATGTGTGAAATGCAAGAAGGTAGTGGTGTGGTTGATGTACTGTATGAATTCTTCAATATGGTCATTGGATCCATCCCAAAGAA
>NC_056730.1:539120008-539240008 GCF_019279795.1 Protopterus annectens | reverse complement strand
AGTAAAGCCCCAAAAATGGCCCAACGATTTCTTTCCCTGGGAAAAAAATCGGTGTGCTGTGGCTTCGCTATTTTCGTATTTTGAACATTTGGGTTCGATATTACCACAACATCACTGGAATGATAGCAGGAATGTCAACACTAAAAATGATAGGCCATTACCAATCACCCTCTTACTACATGACATCTGGACAAAGCCTGGTATATAGATGGAGTGCAGAGGCTGAAACACAGGGTCATATTTAAAATATTGCTGTTATACACTGTGAAAGTTGCTGGTATTACAAGATTGGTTGCAACATACCCTTGCTCAGGAATATGAAGTCAGAAACACAAATGGATGTTGCCATGTACTGACAGCAATCACTGGAGAGAATGGCACTGATATGTCAGAGACAAGACCTGTGAGGGGAACAGACAAAACATAACAGCCAATCATCTTGCAATCATGTGGCTAGGCCCACAGTTAAGAGCTATGCAGACAGACTGCATTCCATGCAAAACTAGCATGTTCACACAAACCCTGTAAAACTAGCAGTATTCAATGCATATAACAGCAATACTCACACACTGTCCCTAGGTCTGGAACCTTATACAAACATGTAGCTGGCCTGTGTCTGCAAGTCCTGTTGTAAGAGGTATTGCTACCTGCTGTCTGTAACACATCTGCCCACACACAGGAAGTCTTCCATACAAGAAAGGTAAAGGGACAACACCCACATAATGTAGTCATTTATAGTAGTGGGTTGCTATGACATTTGCTATTGGAAGAACTACACAGCTGGCTGCATGCAGTTAGCAAGTGGGGAACACCTATTGGTGCAGAGGCCATCACCTGATCATGAGCATCACCTAAAATAGCCATGCTGCAACCTATTCAAACCAGCTTGATCCCTGTAGTGGAGAGAGAAAAATAGAGAGCGAAATAAAAAAAAAGCAAAAACAAAAATAATAATACTAAAAAACAAATATAATACTAAAAAAGTCAAATAAAAAAGGCATCCAACTGGTACACAGAAGAGAGCACAATGATAAAACAGGTATGTAGAACATGTCAGCATGTAACTGAATGTAGTACTTGGTTTGTAATAATGGGATATATGATGTTGAAAGATTTATATGTGCCATCAAGACTTGCTGTAATGATGTCCTGCTGAACAACTGTTATGGACATAGCATCTGACCCTGTGGGCAGTGAGCCATACCTGTCAACTGTGCAGATATGCACAGAATGTCAAGATTTAAGCCATCATAGTGTTTTTTCTGTTCCTCCAAACATCTATATTAGTCTGGCAAATAGCTGATGGTGGAAGCAATGAAGTCATGACAGACACATGTGTTTCAGATCCCACCACCTTCAGAACAGTCATAGTAATGTGAAATGTATCATGCACAAACTTCATAGGTTTGTAATAGACATATCTACGATATGTCCCCATATATCCCCCCCTAATGTTAGACTTTGTCCACATGTCATGCTCTGTTTTGCAGCAAGGCAGAACAGTTCAGCTGTGGAAGAAGGAGGTTCAGAGTGTGAATCCGATGTCTGAATGCACTATATATATATATATATATATATATATACATATATATATATATATACACACATATATATATATATATATATATATATATATATATATATATATACACACACACATGTATGTCTACATATTTACATACACACACACACAAACTATATATATATATATATATATATATATATATATATATATATATATATATATACATGTATGTCTACATACACGCACGCACACACACAAATATATATATATATATATATATATATATATATATATATATATATACATATACACATTTTCCCTACTGTTGAATGACTGTGCTGCATGATATGTTTGAGAAAACATGACACACATCTGCAGCTCAGATGGCTTAGTGGTAAATTGCTGTGGTTATGGTGTGCAGGGTCCTGGGTTAGACACTTGCAAGGGCTGATATTTTTTTTGCTGGCCAGAACAAGGGCTGTTGGATACAGAGTGATTAAGACACTTTTAAGCAGTTGTAAGTGGGTGTGAAATGGATAGTTATGTATGGTCTGAAATTCTTTTTGGGAACAGATTGCCCTTTTTAAGGTGAGAGTGGGATGTTGGGGAAGGATAGTAGGTATATTTGGGGAGGTAGGTTGGGTCAGAAGACAGACAGGACAAACAAGACAGCATACAGCAGACAGGGGTGGAATATGACACATGTGGGAGTAAACACCTTGGATGGGGAGGGATGTTTGGAAATCGGAAGCCCATGAGCCCTCAGATACAAACAGTGGGATTGAGGTCCTCACCCATGGGCAGTCACCACTGCACCTTCACGGCCCTGAAGGTGGGTGTGCTGGGGGCTGAGCAGGAGGGGCAGGCTGACCCTCTAATTGTGTCATAAGGCCCTCAAGCTGGTGTAGCAGATGTCCCAATTCTCTGTGGAGCTCCCTATGCACCAGACCCTGAACCTGACTTCAGGTGACAGAATCCTGTCTGTGCTCGCTCCCGGGGGACGAGTCCCATCCACTGAGGAGGTTCCACCTGAAGGTATTGCAGGACCAGTGGATGATGAGGTCCCAGGGTGGGTCCCAGATGTGCTGGGGCCCAGTACCATGGCCAGATGATATGGGAGAGATGGGTCTGCTGGGAATGGCCTTCCCAAACATGCTATTGTGTTGCAGTTTTAGAACATATGTGGGTTAGTAATAGTCAACACAATCCAGGATTAGTTATAACAGCATGCATAGATATTCCCATTAACCCAAAGCACCTGGAACAGTTGCATAGCAAACAGAACACATGCATATATGGAACCACAGTGGCCTTTACAACGGCATGCAGGTTACATTGATAGCAACAGGCCATCTATAATAGTGCTTCAACATGGAACATGAATAGAAACACATTTCAATATTTGTTGAACAATAGGATATATGTCCCAACAGTAGGTTTGGTGTAAACATACCCACTGATTTGTGTGTTTAGATTATTGTTGCAGATATGGTGGAGGGGATGTCAATTAACAACTATTATATCCTTGCAGTATGAGATCTTCTGACCTTTTTGCTATTTATGTCTTCCTGGTACAATGTCCTGTGAATGTCTCCCTGCATATACACCCCAGGAGAAAGATGTTATCATAAACATCATTGTACTACATCATGGAACCCTCTTTGGTTGCAGGGCCTATGATTTGCAGGAGAGGACTGCCCTGTGGAATGACCTCGTCCACAGGGTAAATGATGTTGGCCTGCATAACCGCAGTTATGAGCAGGTGTGACATTGTTGCACTGATCTCATCCACCATGCCCGTCAGTGTGCTGCTGCAGTTAGGAGGGACCAGCTAGCCAAAGGTGGAGGTCATGCCATCCAGCCTCCACTGACTCATGCTGAAGAGCTCCTCACTAGCCTTGGGGCATTTGCCCACCAGCCAAGCCAGGAACCTGAAGATAGCATTGTGGATGTGTGCGCCCCCCACACAATGAACGAGGAGTGTGCAGATAAGGCCGCAGGGCACATTAGTAGACCATTGTTGCTTATCCATCTTCATCTGTAAAGTATCTTCATGCATATGTTAGATAACATAGTCTGTTGCTGCTGTGTAGTAATGAACAGATGTGCATAATCTCTAGATTTGGCTACTGACATTACATCTCTCACACAAACTATGCAGATCCCTCTGATATACAACTGGGCAGCAGCCTATAGCTGGTGAGTATGGAGTTGTTTTGTTCAGGTTTGCCAATACACCGGCCATGTTATGGCCATGGCATTTGCCATGCACACATTTAACACACTTACCCATAATGCATGCTGTACATGTTCATTTATTGTTGCTGTTAACTGCACTGCATCACAGTAGTCACCATGGTGGCATATCTGAAGGGTATGTAAGAGTACTGCAGTATACCTAACAACCTGTCAGTGCAATATGTGTGGACAGAGATGAACATAATGGTGGGACAAATGGCCTACAGTAGGGACATATCCGAAACATTACCCTTATACAGTGGCTACAACAGTGTATACACCACTATTACAATGGCAGCTGTTACAGATCTACACAATGGCATATCACAATACCACATTCCACACCTTTTACAACCTGTAATGTGATCCTAACATGAGCAATTAATGTGTAATATGGAATACTATGTTAGGACAACAAATATGGGGAATACATACTTTAACAAACAGTGAAAGCATATGTGTGCATCCACTCCAAATAACATATTATGGAAACAGTTTGTGAGGTACTGACAGCATTCATTCCTCTTGAGTACACATCTTCCATCAAGTACAGGACCTCAGTGTCACACCAAGTAATGGTCTGCTGTCCAAGAAGTATGTCCATGACATTTGCCCACTCACCTGCAACAGAGGCAGCTGTGGCTTGCACATATCTTACAAACCATGGAATGGATCCTATATCCGAAAGGTAGCACTCAGGAGTGGGAGAAGTAGCCTTACCTCACCATTGCATATACTATGGCAAACAGTGCAGTCATGTATGTGATGATGAAGTATGGGACAACATTAATGCAGAAAATAAACAGATGTCCATCCAAGACAGATGACAACACATGTTGCAAACTGGTCGTGGAAGCTGCCCAGAAACATGCAGCAACACTGAGGGACTTGCAGAAATGTCTAGCAAGTACTGCCTGTGCAGTACCTGTGTCAACCATTGCCTGGAATCTGCATAAGTATGGCCTATGGGTTAGGGTAATCAGATGGAAGAGTTGTTTCACAGGAAACATAATCCAGGGCTCTCTACAGGTAACATATGCATAACATCAAGTATCCCAAATGCATGTGTTGCAATGTGTAATGGTGTACTGAGACCAAGGCTGAAACCTACAGAAAGTATTAATAAAGATACATGTGGTGCAGAAGCAACACCTCACTCCACCTCAGGCCCACCACCCCCATCTGTACCTTGCTGGTGCTAGTGTACACGTTTAGGTTTGCTGTTCATTAGCAGGAACTAGGCCTGTAGACATGGCATTCTGAATTTAGAACACTGCAAAATGATACTCATGTGTGGCCCATAGTTGTCAAGCATCTGCAGTAAGGCTGAGGATGGGGAGGGGTGTCATCCTGAAACACAGCAGTGAATTGAACATACATCTAAAGCTGTCTAAGAATGGCTGTATCTAAACACAGTCAAGGTCATGAATTGTACCAGACATATGCCTGACTCCACAGCAATAGTGAAGGCACTGTGAGACCTCCAAGAGCTGTGCACATGAGCTGAACTTGCAATCCGGCAGAGATGGGGGACATTTGTAGGGCGGAGTGACCAAATAATGGCAAGTGAAGATGGGCCATGCTAGTATACCCCTTCCAGGAATAGTGACTGTTGCAGTTCACTTATCAGGTGCTGCAACAAACCATTGTGTAAAGGGTGTGCACACATATGCAACCCACATATTGTATGCATCTCAATCAGCATCTGCACAACTAACACATTTGTTTGATACTGCATTTGATTGCAGAGGTCATATGTTACATATCAGGTGTGTGTGTGTAATGTTAACATATGCAGTATTGTGGCCCCATTGCATATCATGGAAGAGGCTGACATGTCAACAAGGGTGTGTACACTCCTCATAGCCACAGTAAGCTTTGAATGTTGTCAGTGTAATTGGATTTTATTGCTCATACATGCACTGCTGATGAGATCTGCAAATCATAGGTCAGGCATTCACTATTGACATCTGTCCTCATATCATCCCAGGTATGTGTCAAACAAACACATAGGGGCTGTGAGCAACAGAGCAAACGTAACTGCCACACATATACACATTCAGCAACGGTGTGTGCACTCGTGAGGCATGGTGCACAGTACATGCCAGAGTGCTGAACATGTGCATAGCAATACTGTGTACATGGGTGCAGTGTGTTCCAGGGGAAGGGGCATCACCTACCAACACAATTCATGCATCAAAGAGATGTATAATGTTGGTAACAAGGACTGAGTATAGCTGCAGTGCATGCTGTTGAGTGCCATATGTCGTGCATGTTGACTGTTGGATAATGAGAGGTCTGTGTAATATCTTTGTGCCACCTCACTTGTAAATGTATGTGTGTGTGTGTGTGTGTGTGTGTGTGTGTGTGTGTGTGTGTGTGTGTGTGTGTGTGTGTGTGTGTGTGTGTGTGTGTGTGTGTGTATAGAGGTAAGCAATGACGTACAGGTCTTAAATTACATTTTTTGTTTTCCCCTCACAGGTGGTGAGGTGGGTCAGGGTCCCTCCTATAGGTAAACTGATGTTAGTGTCCATATAGACTCTGACAATGATGATAGGTATGGTGTTGCAGGGGTTTCAGGTACTGAAGCTGTGCCATTGGTTGACATCCCACTTTTATCCACCCCATCCCCGCACACAGTCACAATGCCTATATATGCCCCATCACCAGTGGTCATAGATGAGGGACTGTTGGTGGGTGGTGGCATGGGACAGGACAGTGTGGTGACTATGGCAAGTGTGTCTGTACACAGCAGCCATAGCCAGATGACCGGTGAGGTACCACACAGTCAGATGTACAGGGGTGCTCATAGGAGGGCTGCTGGCTATCATGCCCCTGGCAAAAGTGCCACAGGATGTGTCACTAGACGCATGTTTCAGGCCATCATGGAGGCACAGGCACATATGGAACTTTACAGTAGACAGAGTCTGAGGATCCAGAGGGCTACTCATTCTGCTGTACTTGACAACATCCATGATCTTGCAGGTGCCCACCGTTATTTTGCAGAGTTCCTGGATAGATGGTTGGGTGAGATTGTGGGAATCCTCGACTGTGTGGTGTCTGTGTTAGAGCACATGATGGGAGTAGGGTGACAGCCACATGAATGTAGGTCAGCAACACCAACAGGTGGAGGTCTACATGGACGTGCAACAAGTCACAGCCGCTCCCGTAGTGGCAGTATCAGCACTAGCACTGCAGGGGGGGTGCTGTCAACAACACAACACAGCAGGCCATGTACACGTGGTCCTGGCCAGTCCCAAAAGGGACATGGATCCAGTGGACATTTGTCATCATCAGGGGAGAGTATCATATCTGGGCGTCTACCTGGTAGTGCCAGTGGAACCCCTAGCAGGCACAGTTCTTGTGTCCGGGGCTGGACACTGTGAACTGTACACCCTGCCATCTATGGTCTGCAGCTATCCAACAACCCCCTGTATAGGGCAGCGACATGACAGAACTGTGTGCATACATACACACATTCATCACCAACACAGCTTGGGCACCTCAATACCTACATACACCACATCTGCACAGCCCAATTGATAAAGAACCCCTTAACACACACACATGATGTCAACCAAATGGTTCAGCCCAGGTCTCTGGCAAACCTACAACACACCCCGTGCATATGATGATACCTGTGCCACATCCCTGTCATCCATACCATCAATGCAGGAATATGTTAATATGGTTGTGATGCACAGGGTGAATGTACAAAAGTTTAGCAATGTAATGCTGTTTAACATGTTTTCAGCTGGAAAGTTTAATGCTTACATGTCAGGGTTTGTAGCTGTCCAGCCATGATGCATTATAGCCGTTAATAACATTGACTGATTGTGGTCTCCATAGTGTATTCAGTTTGTGTTGTAGGTGTCTATGTGTCAGCAGGATGTTGGTCTGCTGTTGATTCCTACAAGGGGTATGGCACTGTGGTGACACATTGACTGTGTCATATCCTGGATACAGCTGAACACAAGTAACAGGTCTGTATAAAAGTTACTGCATGTGCCACATGCCTGATAGGTTTGAGGGGTGTATACAGGTGAGTGCATGGTGGCTGATGTAAGCAGCTCTTTTACAGTGGACAATAGAAAGTTTACTGGGTGGCACACACCAAAACACACACACACACACACACACACACACACACACACACACACACACACACACACACACACACACACAGAAGCTTTGGTGTTTATGCAATACACAGAGAATACAGTACACATGAATGCACTTAATTTTGCAGTGAACTCATTTTGGTCTATGCAATTCCACCAAGACAAAGTAGGCAAAACATCACATCAGTAAATAATCAGTCTGCCAGTTTAATGTCATTGACAATGGTACTGGCAGGGTATATGTCATCTTCTCCAATGTAGTACAATCCTGAAGTTGGTAAACATAGGTGTGCTGGTGTGGGTGGCACAGCCCTCCACTTCAGAGGGTGTGGGGTGGCATAGAACCACACATAGTGTGATTAACAACTACTTAACCTGCTAACATAAACTGTACAGTATTGCAGCAGACTAAGTGGGGTGATACGCACAATAACCCCACTGAGGGTGGCTGTGCCCACAACATCCACACCCAACTATATATATTAACTCCAGTATCGCTGTACAGCTGTATAGTGGGGAAGAGGGCATTTACACATCTACTACTAGTTTTGATGGAATGAATTTCCACAAGATGATTCCTTTGAAATGTTAGCTTTTGACAGTCAGTTCTTGGATAAATGATCTCCTGGGATATATATTTTCTGCAAACTGAAGTAGATCCCTTCACATACAGACACACTTACTTGGAAACACTGAGGGTAGAACCCCTGCATAGGTACTTATTGCTACTAATGTGTTTGGCTTTAATTGCACACACCACACAGCTTTTAGGATGAGGTGTGTCCCGAGTTTCTTGTTAAGTGAAGAACATCACCAGACCTTGTACAGTATGGTAATGGGGGATGTACTGGGAGTTAATGAACAATACATAGTATGACATACTGTCATGTACACATTGACAAACAGATAACAGTCATAGACACATCTGAGAGACCTGGGCTTATCAGTGTTAACTACCTTGTCAGTGAGTCCATTCTGTTACAGATAATTTGCACACAGCACATGCATCATTGGGTTGGATAGTGTAATCATTTACCTGTATGGTTGATGGTGACAGTGGTCCTCATACAGTGGACCTTGAGACAGGCACTAGGATTACCACAGTGTGACAACAGTATACCTAGCACCCACACCCTACATTGGATATTTTACTCACTGAAACTCATGATAATGCTTTGACATACCCACAATCACACATTGACCAGGACTGCAATACACCCCCTTGTCTATCTAGTCAGTGCTACTACAGGGATATTGCACATGCAACAGGGATAGTAGGGTGAGGGTTTGTCATGGCTCTCCCAATGTGAGCAAATTCACTATCCCTTATAATGTATGGCAAGGTGTATTGTATTTGACAAATGTGGCCTCAGAATGCTGTATCCTACAAATATACTTACTCACACACATACACACACTTGCCAGGACTCAGAGGGTAACCCATGTATCTACCCATTTGTACAACAGTGTTATGCTGGTACTGCAAGCTCTAGGTAGCCCATAGGGTGAAGAGTGTAACAAGGTACATTTAATGTCAATTACAGCAGCAGCTATTTCTAACTATGCCAATGGGTGGGTGTAGTGGGTGAGAAGGCCCTCAGGGTATTATCAACTACAAGTTTACAAACACACAGACACTGTTATTCTTAGTAATGCACACTGACACTTTTGTCAGTACTGGGGTCCATAGATGCAGGTGTTTCTAGGTGTGTACCAGGTTAATGTCCATGCAGAGATGAGAAGAGTAGGGAATGTGGGTACCACTGTTATCATGCCACCTGACATTTGTCAGCAGGCCATCTATCAATTGATGCCACTTGAGTGATCACCAGGATGACAGTTAAATGCAACATTCAATCATCTAGTTTTCTCTTGCAGAGGGCCAGTGAGGTGCTCCAATTGACATGTATGCAACATATATTACATAACATGGCCAGTGTCTGGGTTGGAGACCTGTACCCAAGCATGTTCTGTTGACTGTGGTAGTCTGGTTGAGGTATCCATGGCATGTGGTGCATACAGGGTGGGGTTTCCAACTGTGGCATTCATAACACAGCTGGGAAGACATGTCAGTGTCAGTCAAGCATAGATTGCCTGTAAGCAGCCAAGATGGATACCTGACATCTGCACATCTGTACAGAGGACAGACAGAAATCAGCTAGCCAACAGGTTATGCATTAGGATGAATGTTTTGACAGATATACATCTGACACTGATAGGTATGCCATTACTATATGACAGCAGCCCTCAATTACATGTCTTATACACATAGCAGTCTACAGTTAATATCCATGTATCAGATCAATATCCAGTAGCAAATACTTAATAACATACAGCTCACACACCAAGAACACGATAGTCAGTACTCAAAGTCTAGCTTTGCATGCAGGGTTGTATGGTTCCAGTACTACAATCTGCAATCTACTCTTACTTGGGAAAGCACTGTTAACAGTAGTAACATAATGATACAATACATGCAAGTGTGACTGCAAATAACCTTGGGTACTACTAATGTATGAAACACATACAAAGAGAAAATATTGTTGTACTAGCCATATATACCCAGGTGTCCCATACAGTATACTCACACCCCTTACTACTGTAATTACAGCACATAGAAACATGTTCTGTACATGGAATTAAATACACTTATTAAAGATGTCATTACCCTGCTATTTAATCAGACTGGAATGTGATCAGTGGTTACCAGGGCTGAGCTATGCTGAGCAGGAGTAAGCATTGCATAAATGTAAATACTAAGCAGATTTGCACACTGGTAAGCGAAGCCTACACTGCGTAAGCATCTTTTCGTTTACCCGTACATTAGCGCAACTTACTGTTGTGCAAACCCATGCAAACCCACTTAAAACTGCTCAAAACTGCCTTAACCACTCTGTATCCAACAGTCCTTGTTCTGTCTAGCAACAAAATAAGCAACCCTTGCAGGTCTTGAACCCAGGACCCTGTACACTATAATCACAGCAGTTAACAACTAAACCATCGGAGGTTTGAAGATGCTTGTTTTTTCAAATATATCTTTCAGTACACATACTGAATAGTAGTGAATAACTGGTTTGACTACTACAATTGTTTAGCACTTGTAAGTGAAAATAGTGTTGAATCAGTCATGTTGTTATATACAAATATACACATATCAGATAAATATGGTGCGATACATTTGGGAAGGTATATACAACACTCATGTTTACACATAACAACGATATGGATATATATATATATATATATATATATATATATATATATATATATATATATATATATATATATATATATACATACACATATGTAGATATATGTATACATGTACATACACACATATATTTATATATATATATTTATATACATGTATATTTATATATATATATATATATATATATATATATATATATATATATATATATATATATATATATGTCTGGGGCATGTTGTGTGGACTGATTGTTATCTTCTGATGTAGCATTCCTGACCTCATTTGGTGAGACCTGGCTATGGAACTAAGGTCGTGCTTGCACCTATATTGACAGCATGATACAGGTATTTAGTGGAGTTAGTGGCATCTGTCCATACAGGGCATATGTATAAGGCATGGTATTCCCTTTGTGGGTTACATTTGCAGACTCTACAGTTGTTGCAGGCATCCAGTGCAGACCATAGCAAAAGGGCCACTGTAAGCATTTATTTACCTACTGCGGGGATGGAACAGGGTGCCATGTCCTTTTACTTGCTGGATAACATACACTCAGTCAGGAGATATAACACATTACAGTACTTTCTGATGTCAGTGGCATTGTTGTGGTCAACAGGCATGTAGTCTACTGCAATCACACCGTGGTTACTATCTGTGAGGCAATATGCAGGGAACTACCAATATAGTGGTTGTTGTGTTTGTGTATGAGACATGGGTGGAGAGTGTTCTCTGAATAATGGAAGGGTTGCCTATATTGTTCACCAATCCATAACGTCATATGTAGGGCTATGGGTTGTCTACACCAGTCTCTCTGGTGTTTGACATATGTTGTCCTTGTAAGGTGGACATTGTGTCATATACTTGGTCCTCAACACAATTTAGCAAAACCCGCCCCACACTGGATCCTGTTATTACACAATCACAACAACCTCCATACAGGATACTGATCACACACACACACACACACACACACACACACACACACACACACACACACACACACACACACACACACACACTTGCTAGTACTGAGATTCAAACTCCTACCTAGCTATGTATTGCTACTATAGTGTACCACATGTATTACACGCGCCACAGAGCTTATAGGATGGATGTTGTCCCAAGGTACTTCTAAGGTGAGGAACATCACCAGCCCTTGTAAATACTGGCATCGGGAGATGTAGTGGGTGAGAGATCCCAAAAATAATTTTACTCCAAACACACATTTACATTTGCCATGGTTGAGGTTCAAACCTCTATCTGACAATCTTTACAGACCATTATTTTATGCATTTACCACATGCACCACTGACCTGACATGGTTTAGTGTTGGCAACAGGCACTTCTAAGGTGGATGATATCTGCAGGTCTGTTAAAGTCAGCCTTTGAGATGTGTACTGGGTGTACATGGGGCCAAAATCCTTGCGGTACACACATATGTACACACAGAAACACTTGCCACAAATGAGATTCAAACTCATACATGTGTAGTTACTGCTACTATATTGTTCTGCATTTATGGCATGTTGGAGAGCTCTCCACAGGTATCTTTGAAGGTGACTAACATCAGCAGCAGTGCTAAAGAATGGGTAAGGGGAGAGAAGCAAGTGTGAATGTCCATAATATCAAGTATTATCAAAGACACACACACTCTCTTACATAAACACACACAGTTTCACAGTTGCCATGTCTGGGATTAGAACTCCTACCTAACTAGTATGTTACAGTATAGCATTATGCAGTTATCGCAAGTGCCACAGAGCTTATGGGGCTGATACTTGGCCAGAGGGTTATTTCAAGGTGACTGACACCAGTATGAATACTAACATGGGCAATGGAAGTGCAGTGTCTGTGAATGGACCATAAACCATTCATCTGGAAACACCCACACACACAACACTCAGTCACACACAACTTTACATTTGACAGAACTGGGTATACAAATGCTAGATGAATACTGATGTGCACTATCATGTTACACAGTTATCACAATCACAACAGACACTATAGGGCTGAGGGCTACTGAAACTGACATCGGCACATCATGTGATATTGGCCAATTGGATGTGTGGTGGGTGGGACAGGCCTCATGATGGAAATCTCTCTGTCATTGTCTGTCTCTCTCTTCCCCACATCTGTGTATGTATGTTTCATATATTATAGTGTGTTGGCCTTGGATATGTTGTCAGACATGGGCTTAATTTCTCTAAGTGTAGGAGCATGCCCAGTATGACCTTCTGTATTGAGTGTGTGAATCCATTCCAGGTAGGTTGTACTCCAGTCCAGGATTTGGTGTACTACACCTACAGCTAGTGACCTGTTTCTGCAAGATATCTGAGGATAGGTTGACAATATGGAGTCACAATGGGTGAAAGATAGTGGAATACTGTAACTATTGTGTCTGTGCTGCTTGTTTTACATGGTTGGTGTTAGCAGAGATATTCAAACATATGTATTGTTTTACACTGTGCTGTATTATGTCATCAACTACTGACATATATACTTATTTGCTCACAGTTATTCCCTGGGAAATACAAGATGAATAAAGCTGTGTCCAGTATTGTGGTCTGCAGCCTACATATGGTGCTGGAGGGCTGACTATGTTGGATGCACACAGTACACTCCCTATACATGGTAAAGCACAGGAAGTGTCATGTTTGGCATCCCTTTTACTGTATGTGCGAGTCAGTGAGAGATGTCATTGCCAGGGTCCCTACCATATCAGTGTATGTGCTATGTGTTGTCTCTTTGTCAAAGCCTGGGCATACTGGGTACATCTCCTTCTGCCTACATGGGCAGGCTCAGGTTGTTCATCCTCCGAGTCCCTCTGTGCCTGTGATGGCCTTGGCAATGGTGGGGGTCTGTGTGGCCCTGCCCTGTGCTGTTCCTGCTGCAATTGTTTCTGCAGGATCATATTGTGTAGCATGGCACATACAATGAAAATTTTTGTACACATAGCTGGAGAGCACTGCAAGGCTCCAACAGATATGCCCAGGCACCAGAACTGTGGCTTGAGCATCTCAAACACACGCTCTATTATGATTCTGGTTTGTGCATATGCCTCATTATGGAGTTCTTGTTCAGGTGTGTGTGCATTTCTGATGGGTGTCATCAGCCACGGCTCCAGTGCGTAACCAGCATCCCCCACTAGGTGGCCATATGGGATGTCCCCACTGGCAAATTACTGGTACAGCTGTGTCATATGCCAGATGTGAGAGTCGAGATAGCTTACAGGGCTTCCAGCACACACATCCAAGATAATGCCCTGGGCATCACACATGACTTGGCAGTTGATGGAAGGGAAGCCCATGTGGTTTATATAGACCCTACCCTGCTCGCCAGGTGGTGCTTTAATATGTATGTGCATGCAGTCTATAGCATCCATGACCTGAATTACACTTATTAAGGGTTTACTATGTCTAGGCAATTCAGATCCTGTATCCCAGCTCAAAAAATGTTTGCCCAGTATTCCTGACAGAGTACACTGTAGGGAATTTGTAAAGTCTGCTATTTGGTGGAAGAGACACATATTGCTGGTCAACACCTCGCAGGTGTTGAGGAAATATATGTGCTCACTGGCATGTGCTGACATGGCATCCAGGAACTGGTGGAGTACCCGGGATGCTGATGCCTGTGAGATCCCCATGATATCCCCAGTTGGCCTTTGGAAGGAACAAGTGGCTATTATTCTTAACCCTAGACATACCTTGATATCCACTGGGATGGGTTCCCCTCTGTTGGTTTTGTGTGTGAGGTGTGGCCGGCATAGCTCAACAATTTGCTGTAAAATGTCCCTGTCCACCCTATATGCTCCACTATCTCCAGCTCATGTAGCCCCTGGTAGGTTACCCTGGGTCTGTATACTCTTCTCCTCCTCCTCACTGTGGGTTGGTCATCAGCATTCACATCCTCACCACCCTCAGTCTCTTCCACATATTGATATATGAGAGCAAAAGCAGCCCCTAACATTTTGTTAGTTTTGTCAGGTAAAATTTTCCCATCTGTGTACACTGGTGGTGTAGAGTTTGTGGGAAAAAAACAGAGTGAAAGGTGTTTGCATAGTTTATAGTATTGTGCTGGGCTGAGCTGCTGCCTGTGCAATTGGCTTATTCTGCTAAATTTCACCTGCCAGCTATGCTAGTTCTCCTTGATTGCCTTCCTACTGCAGTCTTCCCTTCCCATTGCCTTCCCGTTTAAGCTCCAAAGCACACCACACATAACCAGTGCTCAGATGTGAACAGAGCTGCTATTTCCTGTTTTTTTTTTTTTTTGTTTAAAACCCGGTGTGTGGTGCACACACCGGTTTAGGCAACGTAAACACTGCTAGGCAGCCACAGACACCCCCCCTCCCTTAGCTGTGCTTAGCTAAGGGCAAACACGGACCATAGAGCTCCAATAAGCTTACAGCATGCATGACACTCCCCCTTATGAGGTCATCTACCTTTTATACCATGGTGTTGCTGCACCTACACAGTTGGGTGCAAGCTAACAATGAGAACAAATCTGTGATTCAGTATCAGTCCCCTCATTTGCATACAACAGAATGCTAATTCATAGTTACCACACTCACACTGAGCCTTTCCCCTTAGCAACCACTATTGCCTGATATTGTTGTCTTATGCATGCCCTTGACTATCATGGCAAAATGCTGATTTGGGTTTAAAAGCTTATTTCCAACTTTTTTCTTATTTTCGGGCCAATCCCGTTTGCACACCACTGCCCTATGATTAAACGACCAAAATCGGCCGAAAAAAATAAAAAAAAGTTATTTTTTATTATTTTGCAACTCTTTCCCATGCCAATGGTCATATATTTGGCCATTGGCATGCCTACTACATTGAATACATGCTTTCTTTGGAGCTGTCATGCCTCCATTTTGAAATTTGCCGAAATGTATTCAGTTAGTAACCGAATACAATTCTGCAGGTTACAATATTCCTGCACAGACTACTGCCTGCTTCCTGGATTGCTAATTTACCTCATTTGTATGGTTTTCACTAGCAAATGGGGTAATTAGCATAGAGCAGTGGTGTCCATGCAGGAATAGTGTAGGACCGCTCGTGCAAGTCCTAGGAGCTCGTCCCTGGATCGCTTGTCATCCATATTGCATGCAGCAGCTCTTGCACTATTCCTGCACACCGTGCAAAGCTTGCTGAATCATGGGGAAGAGAATACAATGTACCATCTTAGCGTAATCTGCCTGTACAAAGCAGATGACTCAGGGCAGTTGTCTCTGTGACATGTTTATGAATAGTATCAAAACAAGTCATTAATAACCCATTTAATTTCTTCACTGCCATGTTTGACATTAGGTGATTCCAGCCCAACAATATCATTGTGTTGTTATGTGCAGACTACAATTCTAAGCATTATGAAGTTGCTTAATTAAGACAAACTATAGGAAAACAAAAAAAATAATAATTAAAACACCTTTAGAATTATCATTCGTGACATAGGCAAAGTTATATTTATATAAAAGTAAGCATACCATATGCATACCATATTAACAATTCACATTTACAAATATTATACATCACACACATGGTTATATATCATATAATCTAAGAAATATTAGATACATTGTTCATTTATTGGCTTCTTTTAAACCTCATTCCTCCTCTAAAAAGTTTTCTGCATGTATTGTTCCCAATTTCCTTTTTTCTATATAATTTACTTTTCTAAATATCCCACTCCCTCTTCTTTTATCTCTGGTACAATATTCACTACTTCAAGTATTTAAGTATGGTTGGTTAGATTCTGATTTCCATTTACTAGTAATTGCTTTTTTGGCAGCCACCAGAATTGCACTTAACAAGGGTTTACTATGGTCTAGGCAATTCACATCCTGTATCACAGCTCAAAAAATGCTTGCCCAGTATTCCTGACAGTGTACTTTGTAGGGAATTTGTAAAGTCTGCTGACTCATTGCACTCCCAAAACACATGTTACCAGTTACCTCTTTCTTCCCCATCACACATCTAACATTTACCATCTACCTGAGAAAAATTCTTTGGAGTCTGCTTGGGGTATAAAAGTATCCATGCAAACACTTCCAGGCAAAAATCATAAATCATCTTGATTTTGTTGCATATGTGGGAGATATACATATGGCCTCCCACTGTTTCTTTGTGAATTGCATATCTGGTCTCTCTTCCCAATCTTTTCTTACTGCTTCTGATTAATTCCATGCACATACATCAAGGTACAACTCCTGTTTACTCAGTCCCTTGACAAATGGCTTGTGTGTTTATAAATGTAATTTATGTATATCTCTACGCCTAACATGTATATATGTATATAAAAGAAATGGATACATGGCCCAGACAATACTTAGCCAAATAAAATTACATGCCAACATTATGGTGTTATTACATCAGCTGCTGGTCAGATGTATCAAATGTCAGGCTATAATTATTTGAATATGATGCATTCATGGTACTGTAGTTAGTGATATGACATGTGTTCTTTCTATTGCAAGTGCCACATCATACGTGTTGCCAGAAAAAGTGTATTAAAGTATGCATGTGAATGAAGTATAACAAATAATGTTGTACATGATATTTAGCCCTGAAGTGAGGCTTCTAACACATTGTAATACTTGTAGGACACTACAGTAGCATACATCACTACTAGGTGAAACATTAATATATATTAGTAACTGAACTTTTCAACACTGACATTTCACATACACCAACTGTACACTGACCTGTGGTAAACGTTGTTAATCTCCTAACCTTTTATGAATTTTTGACAAAGAAGAACAAATGACAAAAACAATTTTACAACATTGATTGCTTAATGTGCCTTCTGCTAAATGGAGTGCATCTACTATATTATACTGAGCATGTTTATAAGGAAGTTCTGCAATGGCTACCACGTAATTACTCACAACAAAGCAGAAATGAACTATCATAACAAAGGTCCACTCATACTTTTTCTCAACTTTGCAAAATGGCACACATCCAGAAATGGGGGATAAGCCATTATTACCTATAAAGCACTATATTGTGAATATAATAACAGGCGTATATAAATGTTTGCATTAAATCACAGAACACAGATTATTAGTTTTGATGAAAAAATAATGCCTGTGAGCATTCTCTGACATACTCAGCAGTTGTGTCCTGCCAGAACTGAGCACATACTTGAGACAAAACCTCAGAGAGAAAGAGAAGAGTTGTATCAACCACTGATACCATGGAAAGAAGCACATCTGCTGTCTAATGATGAACACACTTGACGAGACTACATCACTATCCTAGTGGAATGTTTATGCCTATGCTAACATGAACTCTGAGACCTAAAAAAATGCGTCCTCTTACTCTGCCATATCTCCAGTCTTTACCTTAGTCAATTTGTCTGTCAGAATCATCTGACAAACATACCTTACAAGATTCAAACTCCTGCCTATCATATTCCATACTCTACAGATATGTGGATTAACTGCATTTGTCACTGGAGATAACAATGGTTAAGTATCACACAGAACATACACTTCAAGTTGTGAAATAAAACAGACCTTTGTCAGTCATTTATCCAATAAAAATTCTTCTGAGGGATCAAAAGGATGTAACAATTTTACTATTGTTTTGCACATATACATTCCCTTGTCTGTCCATATGTTTTTGCACACTTACTTCCCCAGATTAGAACCACTGCCTACATGGTTATACATGCTATAGAAATAAACAATACCCACATGTGGCACACGATAATTCTTACCACAAGGATCACAGAACACCTATTTGAGTAGCATGACATCATAAATGTGTTGAAAAGCATATATTAGACCTAAAAAGTATAGAAAGATTTTGTGGGAATGTTGTATTTGTCACTGTTTCACATCACTACACACACGTTCTGTTGTCTTTTGTTTTATTTGAACAGTTGCCTATGCAAGTCCACCACCTACTGAACTGTGCATTGACCACATGCACCACAGCAGAAGTCTTACTACATGGTTGAGACAAAACAAATATCAACAAATGGGCTCATCAGTGTTAAACAAAGCAGTTATGTGGCCTAAAATGGACAGAAAGTAGTGGAAGAGCCATCCATGGCTATACATGAGATCTGTAGGTGAAAACAATCCTTCCTAGAAATAGAGACACACATACACATACCAATTAGTAACTGTTGTATTCAAACCTCCTACCTATCTAGCAACACAATAAAGAAATACATAGTATCTCCTGCAAGTGCCACAGAAGAAGTCTGATCATAAGACTGGCTTAGTGCACATTTGAATGGATAACATCACCATGTACTGTCAAAGGAGGTGCGTGTGTGTGTGTGTGTGTGTGTGTGTGTGTGTGTGTGTGTGTGTGTGTGTGTGTGTGTGTGTGTGTGTGTGTGTGTGTGTGTGTGTGTGTGTGAGTGCATGCATGTGTGTGTGTGTGTGTGTGTGTGTGTGTGTGTGTGTGTGTGTGTGTGTGTATGTGCATGTGCTAAAATGTACTCAAAGTGTTAAGCAAGCTATCTCTCACTGCCAAGGTAAACATTAGATTAGGTGTGAAACCATTCCTACCTAGTACTAGGTATATATATATATACACTCATATTATTCAGTCAGTGCAGGATTAGGACAACCTGCTTATCTAGATAAACTATCAAATGTACACAGTAGCAACTGAAAGTGCAACAGGAGAAGTCTGATTTCAAGAGTGGAATGGTCCATATTTAAAAGGATAATATCCTCAGTGTGTTGCTTGTGTTAAAAGGGGGAAAAATTGATGGGGGAATCTGTCTTCCAGTGTAAATGTTTCCCCTTAATGGAAGTATATAAATGTGATCTTTGGTTGAAGCCAGCCCTACAGAATCACGCTCCTACTAGTCATTCATTGGTGGATTCTAACCACCTACCTATCAAACTGCATAATTTACAGTACATAATATCAACTGCAACTGCCACAGGGCATCTGAGCACAAGAGGGAGACAGAGCACACTTGAAATGATGACCTCATCAGCATTTTGCAGAGAAAATGTCTTGGCTGAAAGTGGAAGAAATTGATGGAGGAGCCCTGTACCTGTTTAAATGTTTCTTCTAAGTAGAATTATCCCCATCAGCTTTGCGGGTAAAGCCAGTCCTACCTAGCACTATAGACACACACACACACACACACACACACACACACACACACACACACACACACACACACACACACACACACACACACAGTCGCTGCTAGTCAGTCACTTACAATCTAGAGAATATTGTATCAAGTGCCACAAAAAAGTCTGACTAAATGTGAGATAGTGCACATTTGTAAGGATCACTACATCAGTGTGTTGCAGAAAAGATAGTGTGGATCGCAGATTTGGGTGAAAAGGAATGTGTCTTGACAAGCAGAAAAAAACAGAAATGTATGGATCACAATATGTTACATACTGCTAAGTCAGATATCCTGTCATCAATGTACATTGTGTTACTGTGAATGACATGTAGCAGTTTCACATTATGATGTTTTGATAATAATCACACTTCTGAAAGAGTGGATTGAAAACCAAGCATTCCTGACTGATCATCTAGGCTGAATGCATGCAAATAATAATAATTTGGTATCTTTTCAATTTTTCTTTATGCCTGGACTATGTACAATGTAACTCATAGACATACAGGTCAAACATATGACAGTACACACCTTAAAACTACTCCTTGAGTATGTGTGCAAAGGTCCTGCACTGCATTGCCCATAATTTGCAAGTCTAATGTGCTAAAGTGCAGACATAAATTTGCATTAAGTAGTGTTTAGACAGCATCACAGTGAATTGATCATATCTTGATTACAGTGGTCCATTACAACCTTCACAAGTAATGCAAACTACTCACACTACTTTCTTTTTGTCAGAATTGCTTCCTGAAGCACACCACTGACAACCTCATTTACATGACTGATGGCAAAGTAATAATGCATGTGTAATTACATTGTGAATTTCTGAATTTCGAGTGAGGATTAGCAATAATCCATGGTGTCCCATATCAACCTTTGCACAAATAAGAACTGTAGACATACAAACAATTATGATCCAGTTCAGAACAGGTGTGTGTTTTGTTAATATTTTGTGTCATGATTTACACATTTGTCATGATAATAGCAGTTAAGTACTCATATGGAAAATGCAGGTGCATAGTTGGACAGCCCTTATATCTGGTGACTGTCTATATATTTGAAGCATGTTGTACTGCTTCATATGCAATGTGTTTGTATGATATCACTCAGTACTATAGTCACAACATGATAACATACATGTAGGTGTCATAATTAACATAATTCAGGAAACTGATGGAAATTAAATTCATTCATGTTATCAACTGATGTGTATACATCAGCAATATTTTTAAGATATGCCTAGTGGACCATGATTGTTGATACCTAAAACCTCGATTGCACTCAGTGTCTAGCACTTATTTTTGATATGGTATGAACATTTTTTGGCCTGATTAAACACATAACGGACCAAGTATGTTACTGCTGGTAGAATCCCAGACCTAAAACACTATGAATTAGGATGTCTCTGTGCAGCATACTTCATAGCAGTAGTTACAATTGCAACATATGTATGGTGTATATTCAACTTTGCAGCCTGTCCAATATATGATAATAACTGTCCCCTCATAGATTTATCAGCTAGTCTTTCCATAGCACAATGGGGCTAAGCACAGTAGCATGATGGGCAGCCTACTAATGTAGATGAAGGTAAAAACTCACAACATTTTACCATAAGCCATGTAGTGCCATTTACTATAAGTCACACTTGCTGATTGTTGCCAGGCATCACGCAAATGCCTGAGGAGAGAGAGACTGATGAGACTGCAGGGGTGGGAAGAGGGAGAGATTTGAAGACAGGGACAGAGACATACAAAGAGAATTGTTTATGGGCCTTTTCTGGGCATCTTAGTTCATAGGTTCATAGGTGTGTACTAAGCTAATGGCCCGGGAGCCTTTACAAGCCTAGCCCATAGGATTACCCTGACATTGTGCCACCTTACCTTAGTTCCCAGTGCCTCTGTCGAGTAGAGCCACTGGAGTGATCCCTGGGGTGAACATTCTATTTCCCATCCACTCATCAAGATGTCTCTAGAAGAGGGCCAGTGAGGTGTTCTTTTTGACATGTATGGGAAGTCTATTCCACAGAATAGGCAGTCTCTGGGTTATGAACCTCTCCCTCCAGCACGTTCTGTTGATTGTGGTAATGAGGTTGAGGTCTCTAGAGCATGTGGTGTGGATGGGCTGGGATTTCTTTAGATGTAGTATTTCTAACAGAGCTGGGTCAGACATGGCTTTGTAAGTCAAGCAGAGATCGCCTCTAAGTAGGCGATATGAGACAGAGAATAGTTGGAGTTTTTTGAGTCTGTCCATATAGGACAAGTGTTTAAGGCCTAGGATCCTCTTTGTGAGGTACTTTTGCAGCCTCTCCAGTTGTTGCAGGTGTCTAGTGAGGTACATGCCAAATGGGGCATTGTACTCAATGATTGGCCTAATGAGGGAAGTAGAGGGAGACAATGACCTCTTTCTTCTTGGATGCAAAACCCTTAGTAATGAGATGCGCCACATAGAAGGATTTTCTGACCACAATGGCAATGTGGTGGTCGAAAGAGAGGTTGCTGTCAAACTGTGTTCCCAGATCTGTTATAATGCCTTCTGTGTTCAGTGGACTGTCATCGATGTGGTAATTCATGTGAACCTGGTTTTTCTCAAAGGGGATGATGACACATTTTTTGGCATTGAGCTTAAGGCCATGGTCCTGACACCAGTCGTTGGTCTCAGTGAGGCCTTTCTGCAGGATGTCAACATCACTTGGGGAGTTAATAATGGCTCCCAACTTGCAATCATCTGTGAACTTTGTCAGCCTTTGTTACTAGTATGTTGTTCTCATGTTTGTCATCATAATTCTTCTGTTAGGCTTTGTACATACTTAGTTACATCTCAGCACAAGACATCTGAACAAAGTCAAACATTATTGGGTGACAAAGGCCTAAAATCAGTGACAGTTTTGAAATAATGCTCTTATAAATTTACAAAGTTGCTAGAATAATAGGTTTTGTGTTCTTGTGCATTTTCTGAAGGGTATAAAGTCTGAAACTCAAATGTATAGCATTATTTATTGACTTCAATCCTCACTGATTTGACAGAAAATCACAAATTTTGTGATGAGCACACCAAAAATTAAGATGCAAAAACCTGGGCATCCTTTGAATATCTCTACACTTGAGAGATGTTGCTCTGTACAATAAATTATTTTCAATATGGAGCAAAACGGGGTAGAAGAGTAGAAACATGATGAAGACATAAGGAGGATAATGGCAGGTTAATAACATATGCAGACCCCAGTTGCACACACACACACACACACACACACACACACACACACACACACACACACACACACACACACACACACACACACTATTAATATGGAAAAAAACTTTAGACAATTTTTGACATACTTCTGGATTCAAGCCCTTGACTCTAGGCAAAAAGGCAGGCTACAGAACAGAGCATTATCTCAGCACACCACATAGGAACCCATACTTCATTAACTTAAAATCACACATTGAAAGGAGATTGACAACAGATTGAACAAAGGAAGAATGTAGGCATCAGGCTTCATCACAGTAATATCAACTGCAACATCTCCTAAGGTGTACATGACATCCAGCAGCCTAATAAATATGTAACACAACTGTATCACCCTTTAGTGCTATTGGCCCATTCTTCTACAGAGCAGCATGATTAAGGACATTTGCATGGAGGTTGCTATACTAGTGCCGTCTATGGCAAAAACTCACCATTTTTTACCATAAGATGTAAAATGGCATTTAGCATCATGTGGCATTGGTGCATGATGTCAGGTGCCATGCAAATGCTAAAGACAAAAACTGAAGTGTCAGGTAGGTCTGACCCAGCTGCTGGTACAGTGGTACTTGCTAGGATGGGATTCTGCTAGGAAGTCAGAATCTGGTGGCAACAGTCATGCTCAGCATTGTCTGTGTCAGTTGATGAGTGGGCTGGCTCATGCAACAGACTCACCATTATGATATAAGAACAAATGGCATATACTGTTTATTTAATATTTGTTTACCAGGAATGAGCCAATTTTCACCAGAGGCCCGGGGTGAAATGCTCAAGATGCATGTCTTTGTAACAAGGTATCACACTATCATCAGACACGGCAAGCTATCCCATTGTAGAGGTTTACACTTGTGTCAGTCTGGAGGTACTAATGCATGGGTTGTATAGATATTTTGAACAATGTTCCATCTGTAGATATGATGTAACCTTCAAACAAATATGCAACTCCAAACCACTGCATGTTATGCTGCTCTGTTAGGTAAACTGACAAGTGTATTATGCCACACCTCTTTTTACTAGATTTAATTTGGAACCCCATATAAATGAAAACACAATAGTCATTAATTTTTATATTTTATAGGGATCATAAACAAATTTGCCAAATATGCAATTTTCTCAATAATACAGAGTTTATTAAATACACTTTCTTTTTATATGACAACTTGTATGTTCTCCAAAATAAACATATATTTCTTATCTTTTATTATATCTTCCCATTGATGCATTCTAACTATCCCCTTTCTAAATTTTATATGTACTATTTCTATTTTTATTCCATATTAAACTGAATATTTCCTATTTTACCTGTTATTCCCAAACCTTTACTTTTATCCCTATATATACTCATACCTGTAGCTCTCAAATATTTATTAAGTTGCCTTATGGCTACTTCCAGTCATTCTTTATTCTTTGTCATTAAAACAATGTCATCTGCATAGCAGAAAATAATTGGTACTTTAACCTCTTCTATAGTCTTGTATTCTGTTATTTTTCATGATGCATTTATTTCACTAACAACTTCATTCATAACCAGTGCAAATAAAAGTTTGCTTATTGGACACCCCTGTCTTAAACCACTCTTTATATCTATTTCCTGACTTAACCAACCATTCACTACAACCTTTACTTTACTTTTTCACATACTTTTAATATCTTTCCACTTATATTGTATTCTTTTATTATGTTCCATAAAATATTATGTTACATCCTGTCAAGTGCTTTACTCAAGTCACCTGCCATGATTTTAACTTCTGTATTCCTATTCATTATGTTGTCTACAATTGCTCTTATTATCATTAATAACTCTTAACTTTCTTTTCCATTTTCCCCAAACATTGTTTCTTCTAAAATATTATTTAATTTTTCAATCATTTTCCATTATTTTCATAAAAATCTTATAATCTGAGTTATTTAATACTATCAGTCTCCAGTTTCTTATGTTCTCTTTTGCCCCTTTTCCCATATAAATTTTATAGCTCCAACACATATTTCTTCTTGTCCAAAGTCTTTCTCTAACTATTCATTCAATACTTCCACAAAGTACTTCTGCCAATCTGATGTCTTTATACATGTGATATTATATCCCATCCAGTCTTGTTGCTGATTCAATGTTTACTATTTTTAACACATTATTTGCTTCTTTCAATGTTATGTCTTTCTTTAAATCTTCATTATCCTGTTTTATATTGTTTTTTCCACTTTTGTTTTCTTTCTATCTTATTTTCTTTAAATGTTTCTTCTATATATATCCCTTTGCTACATTAATTATTTCTTGCTGATGTTTAATACTTTCTCATCTCTCATTTCTTATTTTTTCCTTTTTATTACCCTTTACCTTTTTTAGTATCTTTCATACCTAAACCCTTACATATTTTCTTCCTATGTTTTATCCTTTTCCCAACAGAATCGTTTCTTCAATTCACCACTCTCCATCTAATTTCTTCATCACTTGTTTCCACCATTACTTCATGTCCTTTTTTCTACCTTTTTATATTTTACTTTTCCACCTTGTTCTATCTCAGTATTATCTATCATTGTCCGCCCTTCTTGTTTGTTTCCTTGATCTCATTCTGTTTCTTCCTCTTGGTCAATCTCTTGCTCTCTGCCTACTTTATCCTTATATTCTTCTGTATTTTTCTTACTATAGTCCATCCATAAATGACCTGTTTTTCATGTTTAAAACATTTCAATATACATTTTTTACATCATGACCCTCCTTGCCACAAATATAACATTTCCTTTTTTCACAATTGTTAATGAAATGATCACTTTTTCCACAAAAAATGTTTCCTCCAATATTTCACAGTACCATTGTTTCCATCTACATTTACTATACTTGGAATATGCACTATTTTTTCATTTTCCATTTTTAATACATCACTGCATTCCCAACTCCCAGTTCATAAACCTCTATTATCACTTCTTTCTATGCAGTCTTTAAATAGCCTTTTAATGATTATTTTTCTATTTCAGTTCCAAAGCTGAACATAAATTTGCATTTTTGTCTCTTTATTAAATGTTTCTTGCAAAACAGACAAATTCAATGGATTACAGTTTTTCTTTAATTCATATTTGTTAATATGAATAAATGATCTTACCTCTTTTGGTGAAATACCCAGTGGTGCTTTTATGTTATCTCAACTGTCATACATGTCCAGCTGTTTTTCTTCTTTACACCTTGGTCTTACTAACCATTTCTTTCTTCTTAATTCTGTCTCCTCTTCTTCTCTTCTCTTCTTTCTCCATGTTTCACTATACTAGCATGTGATTTCTTCTTCACTTTTACTACTTCCTCCACTTTTTCTTGAAGTCTATCCATAATGTCTCCCCACAAAATTGCCTTCTCACTTTTAAGCTCACTTTGATTAATTAAATCTTATAGATAATCTTCCCACAACACTCCTGATTGGAGGATTGTAATAATGCATTCCTTCTATCACTCTCCACTTCAAATAATTGATCCTGAAAGATTAACTCCAAATCTTGAGAATGTTCAACCATCTTCACATTACCCTGTGTGAACACATCTCCCTTCTTGATGTGTAAAGGCACCTTACCTGCAAGCACACATGCCTCCACATCATCCACATCTCTCTTCTGCACAGGCTCAACTACCTTCATACCAGAGAAAACCTCCAGTCACTCTATCTCTCTTTTTTCCTCTCCAGACTCCATATTACAACAAACTAACTACTCCAAAATGTTTGTGTCTCCCATACTCCTCCCTGCTTCTCTAAGCCATCACTGCACTTGGACCAGAAGCAGGAAGTGCCACAATGAACAGCATTCCCACTCACAAAGAGTAGTGATTTTATTTGAAAATATTCATACATTTCATATCATTTACATATTTACATTATTTACATGAATAATATCACTCAGTACTTCATCAGTTCCTTTTTAAGTATTCCCCCACGCTATAAGCCACAACAAAAACATATTCTCTCCAATATATTTGTTAATGTTGATTTTCCATTGTGTTGGATCTCATTAAATCTCTCATTCCATATTATCCAAGTTACATAAAATATAACTCTGTCCATTTTCGTTATCTTTCTTGTGATGTTGTTCCATAATAAACAGTTTCTATCATGTCCATATTTATAATTTCAAATTTTAAATAATATTTAAGCAAATCATGTTTGCATACTTCTTTCCATAACTCCTGAATTCTTTCACATTTCAAAAAAATTTTCTGTAGTTTCAAATACTTTACACTTATTACATATTCTGTCCTGATTACTTTTGTATGTCATATTTGCTTTTACTTGTAATTTACCTATATACAGTATCCACAAAAAATCATTACATTCTTTCATTTTTTTATACTTTGTATATCTCATCATTATTGCTTTTTTCTTACTCATTTCTAACTCTTTCCATGGAGCAACAAAATAAAAAGATTTCATAATATTAACATACCATTTTTTCTATTCTTTTATTACATTATTCTTTAATTTCCATAAAATAAATTTATTATGAAATTCTTCCATTTCTTCATTCATAAAACTTTTACTTCTTTTCTTCATTCCAATTCCTTCCCCAAATTCCTTATATTTACCACATATTTTTGTCTCTACCAATTTTTTACCAACTTTCATAACTCCTTTAACTTTATACATATTTAAGATGCTGCAAATGCAATTGGGTTTATCAATTCCAGCCCCTCTTCTTTCATATATAAAATTCCTCTCTTTACAGGGTTCAGTCTCAACCCTTATGAAAAGAAAAATATTATTATCATAATTTTTCAAACTTCCATGGTATCATGTATATATTTGCCACATAGCCCATTTTTCCCAATAGTATGGTGTTTATCAAATGTGCTTTCTTTCTATATGGAAATGTATATGTTTTCCCAAAAAAATCATCTATTTAATTCTTTAATAACTTTGTCCCATTGCTCATGTTTATATTCACTTATACCAAATACTATCCCCACTATATCTATACTCTTTTCATTATATTCTACACCTCCTTTTATGTCTTCATAACCAAATTCTTTACTTTTCTCTTCATTTATATTTAAACCAATTTTTAGTAATAAACTTAATTTTTCACATATTTATTCCACCCATAATCTATTTTACCAATTATTACAGTATTGTCAGCATGAGTGTGCATTATTGGTATTTCTACCTCTTCCATAAAGTTATATCCTCCATTACTTGTCATGTCATTTAGTTCCACAATTACTATATTTATGACTAATGAAAATATTACTCTATTGGCTGGACATGCTTGCTTTATTCCACAGTCTGTTCTCACATTTTTCTCAATCCTCCCATTTATGTACAATTTCACATAATTTTTTCATATGTTTAATTAATAATTTGTAATATTTTCTCACTTAAGTTATATGGCTGCAAAATTCTCCATAATGCTTCATATTGGATATGACAATACTCCTTACTTACATCACCTATGATAACTTTTTCTTCTGCTTTTTTATTAATAATGTCATCAGTTACTTTTCTTATTAACCACAACAGTTCCTGACTTCCTTTTCCTTTTCTTCCATACAAACTGTGATCATATTTTATATTGTTGGATGGCACAGTGGTGCAGTGGTAGCATTGCTCCCTCACAGCAAGAGGTTCTCCAGTTCGATTCTCTGCTGGAGTGCCTTCTGTGCAGAGTCTGCATGCCCTCCCTGTGTTCATGTGGATTTTCTCCGGGTACTCCAGTTTCTTCCCATGTTGCAAAGACATGTGTCTGGAGTGTTCCTCCAAGGGCTTTGGCTGAAAATTGGCTTTGTTCCAAGTTGGACTTTCCTGGTAAACAAATGTTAAATAAATTGTATTCTTTTAGCTATTATTCTCATGGAAATTTTATAATCTGGATTATTTAACATTATAGGCCTTCCATTTTTTTATCTCATCTTTATCACCTTTCTTAAACATAAATTTTAACCCCGTACAAATTTCCATGTACTTAATCCCTGTTTTCCATCCATCCATTCATTCATAACATGTATAAATACCATTTTTTGCCAGTCTTCCATTTCTACATACATATTATATTCAATCCCATCTAATCCCGTTTCTGAGTTTATGTTAATGTCTTTCATAATCTCATTCAACTCTTTATATTTCTTTCTTTCTCTAAATATTTATGGTCCTCTTTATTAAATCTCTGGCCATTATAATTGTGTTCTATGCACGCATCTCTTTTACCATATAAATGTATTACATAGTGCTTAATTACTTCATGTATTTCTTCTACCTTCATAATTTGTTTACTGTCTTTATTTTATAATTATCTTATTAGTTTTCTTTCTTTCATTATTTTACATAAATATGGTACAACTTCCTCTTTTTCCATTGTAAGCAAAATGTTGCTTATATAACAAATTATTATGTTTTTATTTCTTTTATATATTCCTCTTTCTTTTTCATATAACATTTTATCCTTTTCTACTAAACTATTACACATTTCTTTGCTTAATAGTCTGTATTTTATTTTCCTTCATTTTCTCTTTTCTTCTACACATTTTAAAATACTTTTTTATATCTCTTTAAATTGTAGCCACCAAATGGTCCAATTTTCATAGAAAGGTCTCATATTAATAAGCTGTTTCTATGATTCTGTAAACTTTATTCTTTCTCCTATATCTAATATTGTCCAACTAATTCTTTTTATTTCGTTTCCTATTTTAATATACTCCTCATTTCATGAATTTTTATCCAAATAGCTACATGATCAGAAAATCCAGTATATTTTAATCCTTTTTGAATCAGTTTTAAACTGTCTGATATTAAAAGATAATCTATTTCTGCCTTAATTCCATATCTTTTATAGGTCCAGTGTTTATTTTCCTATATTTTAATTGTCCACTACTCATTTCTGTAACTATTTTAACATCATAATATTTATTTTTGTTTCTTAGGTTACAATTAAAGTCATCTGCCATTATTATATCCCTATTCATACAAACATAGTTAAGTATACATTTACATATTATTTCTCTTTCTTTTTTGTCACATATGCATATAAGGCTATAATCCTATATACATGTTTTTCCATCTCAAATCAACTACAGTTATTCTCCCTATTTCTATTATTGTTATATGTAATATATTTATATTTTCATTACATAATATACATATGCCTGAACATGTTTCTTTACCTATATTCCAAATAACTGTACCATTCCAAAGCCTCTCTGTTTGCAATCTTTCTTCTTCTGTTAATACTCTATGTCTTCTAATACTATTATTTGAGCATCTCTAGCAGCATACCAATATATAATATTAATTCTCCTCTAAATATTTTTCATACTGTTCTCGTCTAAAGTTAAAATGTTCAGCTTTGTCGAACAGTTATAAAAAAGGTATGTTTATCCCTTACCTTTCTTATTTTCTCTTACCATTATGTTTTTGAATTTTCTTTTTCTTTCCCTAGCTCTATTTCAAATTGAATTTTTCTTACCTTTTACTATATGCCACTCTGTTTCTTCTTCACTTGTTTCATCTATGTCTTTTTCTTTTTTCTTTATCTTTCTCTTTCATTTTAAAAACAACTTCAGCATTTTTCTGTTGTGGTATATTTTCCTGTACAACATCCTCTTCTCTTTCTTTTTCTAGTATAACTTTATTTGGATTCACTTTATAATCTCAAAATACAGAAATCTTGAATTTTCAGCATCTAGAGACTATAAAGCCGAAAATTCAAAATACCGAAACCCCAAAAGCGCAAAATTCTACATTGTGACTTTTAAATACACCCTCTGCCACACAAACAAACACACATACACCTTCCTCCCCACACTACAACAAACAAACAAAACACATACAAATACAACAACACAGATACATGACCCTACCCTACATATAAGCAGGGGGCCAAGCCCCCCCGGCATCTCCCATGTAGGGGGGCTGCATCCCCCTGCTACTTATATATACTAACTCTGAGGTCACACTAAAAAGACAAATACACTAAACTCACCACTACACATTCTACATTCCCCTCACACAAACACATATCATATACATACAAACACCACCATTCTCAAGACTTTCCAAGAATTTCCCAACACACTAACATACACTGAAATCCCTACCCAAAACCCTTAACATATAAACACTTACCTGAATCTCTAGCTATCCATTAACACAGCTTACCACCACAAAATCTGATTTGACATTTCCGGATTCAGTTATGTGGACTTTCACACAACTAGACTTTTGATATTTTAGTCTCAAGATATTGAAATTCATTATTTCAGTATTTTGAGAATGTGAAGTGCACCCTTTCATTTACAGTTTCTTTTTTTTTTTATTTTCATTTTCTTGTGTCTCTATCACACATTCTAACCATTAATGTCCTACACTGCAATGTTTTTACACTTTAATTCACATTTCTTGGCATTATGGCCTATCTGACCACATACATAAAATCTTTTTTATCACATTCATTGATCAAATGATCATACTTTCCACAAAAATAGCAGGTTTTGAGTTGACCTCTATACTTTACAAAACCTCTATTACCATGAACATTAATAGTACTAGGTATATGCATCACATTATCATTTTCCATTTTTAAAATTACTCCACATTCCCATCCCCCAGTCCGCAGCCCTCTTTCATCATATATTTTAGCATTGCCCATCACGTCTTTAAATATTATCAGTAAATGTTCTTTCAATTCTTTTGCTTCCACTTCAGTTTTAAACTGAATGAAAACTCTTTCTTGTTTGTCTAAAAAAGAGTTGTACAACATACTCTGACCATGGAATGTCTGTTTTCTTTTTTTTCATAAACCTCCCAAAATTTTTCCATGGCTTGACCAGTTTCAAATATCAAGTCACAAAATGTTTCTTTGTTAATTAAAGTGAAAACTCTTACCTCTTCCACTTTAACTCTCAGTGGTACTATAACATTGTCCCATACCTTGTATCTATCCAAACCTTCTTCCTTTTTACTGCTCACCCAAACAACAAACTTTTTCTTTGTTTCCTTTATTCTCATATTCTCCTTGGCTGTTTCTTCCATTGTTTGAGCATAAGACTTTTTCTCTGGAACCTTCTCTGGCACATTTTCTTCTATTTTTCCATAATCTTATTCCAGGACACTACTGCTACACTCTCTGGCTCACTCTGGTTTATCATCTCCTCCAGATAAACATCCTGCAACTCTCCTGACTAGAGAGTCAAAATAACACATTTATCCACCATTTCTGTGGACTCAAGCAGATTTTTCTGGAAATTTTGCTCCAAATCCATTTCCAGATCTCCATTCACCATTGTTTCCTTCTCAACCTCCTCTCCATTCAAAAACAACATTTTCTCTGCTCCCAAATCCTTTCTGAACATCTCTGGTAGTGATTCTACCATTTCTTCTTTATCTTCCATACTTTTCACCAGCATTTAATTCTGGCTTACAGCCTCCATGCTTTCTCCCTGTTTCTGCCTATGCACCTGGACCAGAAATAGGAAGTGAGTTTTGTCACATACAAACTCTTTCCCCTCCTATGAAGAGCAGGCAAAGTTCCCTGATGCCCTAGCCAAATTTCTACTAGTACTATAAATACTACCTTGGGACTCCCCTGAAAAGAAGCTACTAACCTAGTGGGACTAACCCAGTCAACAAAGAATAAATAATTAAAATAAAATAACAACAAGGATAAAAGATATGATAAGCTTTACTTGTGATATACAGTTCTGACAATGGTACAGATGTTCTACTAACCCTTTCAATAATGTACATGCTAACATGATTAATGTTAATGCAACAGGACAGTGCTATGATAGTGTATGCAGCATCATGACATCCCCTACAGTGGTATATTCACACCCACATTCAGCAATACAGTGCAACATGAAGCAGATCAAAACATGTTCAGGATCACAATATAGTTACATGCAATGTGCATAAGCAGTAGGCACAAGAGGCATGAGACTATCTAGGGCACCATCACACTACAACAACAGGTGGCCCATGTTATTAATACACCTGAATGTCAGTAAGACATGTGGTCATATAATTACTGATATCCCATGTCTACTATGCAACTACAATGCTGTGTATCTGTGTGCTACATAGACATGACCATAGTAATTTCATATTATACGAACTGCTAACACACTCACAACATGTTGTAGGGGTGTATGATATGTGCATTGCTTAATGCATACACCATGCCTACATGGAACATAGCTATCTAAATTCATATGCTTGCATTCTGACTGAACACACCATTTACCCCACCACTACCAATTAAAACTACAGTCAGTAACTTTCAACAGGACTGCATGAGTACTAACCACCTAAGATACAACCTATACAGAAAACAGCAAAGCTATGCCATATTGGGTAAATACTACAAGACAGCTGTCTAAGAGATATAGAAAAAAAAACATTGCCATACATATTATGAAAGATTATTGGAGGCATCTGGGATACAACTCAGATAGGATTACATTACTGAATTTATATACTGTCATTTTAATGATGCATTATGCTACATAAATTGTGGCGTCAACAGAAAAGTAGTAAAGGATAATGTAAAACTGATGTGTATATTCATACATACACATCTAAGTGGCTGTATGGTAATTTTCACATTTATACATGTGAAATGTGCATGTTAGTACAGTGAAATGTATACAGATACCTACACCACTGTATTGTGGGTAATGTCACTCCCACTGCCATATCATCTTTCTGATTGACAGTAAAATGCATTGCTCTGAGATGTCCATGTTGGTCACTAAAACAATATATTAAGTGTCTGCATCACAATATCTGTATAGCATAATATTATACATATGAAATAGCACAGAATGAGAGAATAATTATATATCCCACATCTCTCAATGAACACGTACATGTGTCATTGCACATTTCTGTCTGGCAATACACAAGACCATATGCTTATATAATAAGCATATACCATATTTCAGAGCAGGGACAAAACATCACTGACTACACCCTTATACACGAAAATGGTAACAACAAAATATATACAAGTAAAATTGATACACTCAAGGACCACATAAGGCTGTGTGCAATAGTGTTAATAAACACACACAAGCAACAGCACAGTGATTCACCTCCTTCATCATCTCTGACAAGTGGAGATGGTAAAAACTCATCCAGGATATGAACAGTTAAGATATAGACACTTTGGAGGACTCTATAATGTACCAACATCATATATATCAGAACTTCTAACGCCTGTCATACAAGTAAAATAGTGATTCACAAAGATTCAAATGCACTGTAATTCCTGTTATTCGAATCACAAAGATTAAAAAAAAATCTTTTTTTGCAGGAAGACAAGCCCTCCTGCACCCCCCTGCAGCCCCTGCTAATCATATATATCAACTCCAGGATTATATTATAATGGGGGAAGGGCAAATTCCCTGATCTCCACTATACCACAATCTCAAACTGAAAAATAAAGCTGCTACATGCAATCAGTTGATTTTTGACCAGCTGTAGCAGCTTTTATTTCCTTCAGAATATTGCCATTTTTGGGGTTGTAGGGAACCCTATATCCCATATGCACATGTACATGTCAGCATGTATATTTATTTATTTTTATTTATTTGTTTACTGGGTAATGTCTGAATGGGCCTAGGGCCCATTTTCAGCGGAGACCTAGGGCGAAAAGCTCCTGACATACAGAAACAAATTTGTACTACAACAACACAAACAAACTAACAATGATTACAATGTATATACAGTAGAGTAAACAGTCGAATGATTATAAACAAAGTTATAAGTATGACATGAATTTACAAATTTAATTTTTATGGAGTCCAGTGTTAGTACAGTTTACGTTTGATCTGTATTTAGAATTTGAATTATGGTGTCCAGAGTTAGCACAGTTTAAGGATCAGTGCAATTCAATGTTTTCATAGTGAGAAAGAGAACTGCAGTATTTACAAGAGGCAGAGCATTTAGGTGCCTAGAGGCTGATACAGGCTATATACTACTATCAAGTTAGCCTGGGATAAATTGTAGTTCATAGAGGCTGACACAGGTTGATATGTACTATTATCAAGTTAGCCTGGGGTAGACTGTAGTTCACAGAGGCTGACACAGGTTGATATGTACTAGTATCAAGTTAGCCTGGGGCAGATTGTAGTTCAGCAGCTATTTGAAGGAAGATGTTATTAGAAAGTAAGTTAGGGAAGAGACAATTAAAGGCATTGTGCAGAATGTGAAACAGAGGCTGAGTGAGGGGTAAGGGATAGTTTGAGAGGGAGAAGTAATAAGAGATATGATTAGGAAGAAGGAGATGGGATTGGCAGCAGAAGCTGCGTTAGCCAGGAGTATGGCAGGATCAGAGCCAGTGATCAGCTAGATGTGCATTTAGGAGGTGTTTGAATTCATGATAGTTGGGGATTTTAGTTATAGGGTGAGGTAGAGCATTCCAGTGATTTGCAGTTTTGTAAGAGTAGAGGGCAGAGCCTTGTGTGTTGTGGGGTAGGGTAATCTTTAATGTTATCCAAAGAAAATGCCCAGGCCAGGAGATTACGGACAGTTCAAAATACATTTAATAGCAGGCAACACAGATATTCAAAGATTTTATATTGATTAACTTTTACTGAAAGTATGAATGTTTCTAGTTTTAAATGGTTTTAATGGAATTTTACTGAATGGATATGTTTTTAACATGATTATGCAGTTTATTTAAGGATATTTTAATTTATTTAATTCCAGTTCCGCATCTGATGAAGTCATTTACTGAGTGGCGAAAAACGCTTGTGAGTGTTTGTCAGCATTTTATGGTTTTACTTTACTGTGTTGCCTGCTATGAAACATATTTTGAACTGTCTGGAATCTCCTGGCCTGGGCATTTTCTTTGGATTATTTGCTTGTATTTTGTCTCGGAGTGCTGTTTTTGTGGATTATTTAATCTTTAATGTTAGTTTATTGGAGGATCTGAGAGATCTAACATTTGGATTGGGTTTGATCAGGTTGGAAAGCACAGGGCAGTCATTAGGTTTGTGAATTATTTTACGGGCTATGGAAAGTTGGTTGAATGTTAAGAGGTTAGGAAGTTCTAGCCAGTTGAGTTGGGAGAGTACATTGCAGTGGTGGGTTCTGTAAGGGAGGCCTTGATGAATTTGGCAATTTTTCTGTTGCATGATTCAAGATTATTTAGGTCTGATTTACGTAAGTTAGTAAATATTTGGGATCCGTAGAGGAGTGTGAAAAGAGGCTGTGACCAGGCAGTGGCAAATCTGGCACTTTCTGTGAGGTAAGGCTTGGCTTATCTATCTATCTATCTATCTATCTATCTATCTATCTATCTATCTATCTATCTATTTATCTATAGGTTTACTATCAGAATCTCGATGTTTGAAAAATAAACATATTTTACATTGAAAGACAATCCCCGGGATTCATGAAGCTCGGCGCAAGGCCGGCGTTAGGCTTGCGCCGACCGTGCGGCATGTAGATGGCGCAGTAGCACCATATGCATATTAATGAAGGAGCGCTGCCACCACAGCCACTTGCATAGGAAATGAGCGCGAGTGCATGGGGCGTGTCAAAGTGCCGCATGGAGGTGTGGAAATGTCGGCTGTTGACGTGCAACCTAAAATGCTTGAATATTACAATCTGCCTGCAATAGTAATCACACCTGTCAGTGTCCATGGATACTGAAATGTATGCAAAGCTTGCAAGACAGTTCTTGCGAACACAAAATTAATAAGCAAACACAAATGCACGTTAGCGAATATCGAGTCTCCATCCATCGAACAAATGACATTTAAAACCGTGTGCCCTTATTCTAATGCAGTGTAGATAGTTATACCAAGTGGAAGTGAAACACATCATGTTAGCGCTTCCAATAGCTACGTGTAGCCCAATGGTCAGGGTTACCACCTGCCCCACATTGTGAGGGATAGTACACAGCTGGGCAGTTGTGTCCATACCAAAACCATTATAAATGTAAAATATCCTGCAACCGTATGACATAATTATGTCCTACATCGCATGTAATAGTCACATACAATAGTTATTTCCATATGTAACATACCACATGTTACAAGAAATAGAATAAGCAAGTAAACGAAACAGAAGGAGCATATAAACTGCTACAACAATAAGCTAACATGTAGGCATAAAACAAAAGTATTATCCATAGTACTGACCGTGGGTATGTGTTGTCCTGTAGAATCTGATTTTTGTCTGGAATATATCCCAACCTGGCCATATGAAAAGGTGGCAACCCTACCAATGGTCAGAGCATTCAGCCAAAATCTGCCCATATGTGGTCCAAGCCATTCTTGTCAGGATGTGTCAAAGTTGAACGGGTATTACCCTGGTGTACCTACCATGTCATGAAAGATAAGTATTTGCATGTACCTATGTGCGTGAAGTACAGCATGTGGAAGGTGACAAATGCCAGGGTAGTCCTCACAACCATACAAGTACCTGACATATGTAGTGTATGCAATGTGTTCCCTTGACCGTGCCATGGGCCATCAGCCAAAGAAGGGATGGATGGAGTGTCAGGAATATGTGTGTGGGGGGGATGGGTAATGGTATAATCCACAAAGGCGAGACTGTGTTGGATGCACAATAGGTGAACTGGAGGTGTATGAAGGAGCAGTGGGTGAATCAGAAAGACACACAAAGAACAAGCATACACATCTGCAATACAACCTGACAGGCCATACTGTAGAACACAATCACACAAAGATATGAATATTAAAATGAGCGACACACATGTACAGAAACATCACCGGCACATACCTACAGAATGGTCTGGATGGAACTGGGCCATCCAAATGCAACATACCTGGATGCATAATTGAATACCCATCATCCCCTCTACCCGCCCCCATTCCTGAACGTCCACCAAATCCAGCCGTACTCGGGCTACTAGCTTGGCACAGCCATATCTACACATAGTGACCACTACCCATATGTAGTAGGCAGTGTCACCCTAGGCAGTGTCAGGATTGCAAACGATGTATCTCTTGCATGTAAAACCCTAACGCATTTTCATAAATCCAAAAGAATGAACGGTAATTGCCTTGTTCAATTTTTGGATATCCCTCAGGGATAAGTATCCTGTATAAACATCAGACTTGGTATCACGACATGATGTCCAGTCCTGTAGATATCTGGACACAAGTTGTATGTGCAGTAGTGGCTCACGAGACTGTTCAGCCTCTAGACGGTCATGCAGAACCTACTACCCAGGATCAAACACCTGCCCGTGATGCACATCTCCCCACATGAATTATCGAGAGAATATATTGAACACAGTTGCATAGTGGCACTTGGAAATAGGGTGATTAAGGTGCTGACATAAGCAGGGTACCTCCTGACCCACTGTGTGAGGGACAGTCACTGTTTGGGTATGTGTGTCCTGACCAAGAATGATACAATGCAAATGTCCTGTGATTGTATGAAATAACTATGTACCATATCTCATGTAACAGTTGCCTAAAACAGTTATTTCTGGATGTAAAATACATAAATTGTACAAGAAACAGAATAAGCAACTAAAATGCTACAGGACTAGGCTCTCATCTAGGAAAATAATGAATGTTCTAAACCCTGTACTGACTGTGGGTATGTGTTGGCCTAAACAATCTGGTGTGTCCAGAATATATCCCATCCTGTACATATGAAAATGTGGCAACCCTACCAATGGTCAGAGCATTCGCACAATAACTGGCCAGCCTCTTAATCACTCACAAAACCAGTGACCTTTGGAGGAAAGGTGTTGAATGACACTTGAATGACTAATGACAATAATTAAGAGTAATAGATGCTTTTAACTGCAGAAAATAAGTATTAATGCATATGGCTCTGAATCTGTCAACACATTTCAAGTTGATAGTACTAATATTGTAGAAGTGTCTGTGATTGTCCCTGATTTGTCATTGCCTTGTCCCAGTCACTGTTGAAATTAGTCCCTGAGTATTACAGAGGTCTGTACACATATGTACACCAACCAACTGCCACATTTGTTGACAGTACTATTGCATACCTGTAGTGAAGTCATAAGTGATGTCCAAAATAATATTCATCATATAGATGAATGAATGAAATAGTCAAATGTGAAGGGAAACACCAGTGGAAACACCCCCACCCTGTATTATGTAGTGGAACCACTCCCCACCCTTTATTATGTAGTGCCAACATAATAATCTGGTCAGAGGTGCCCAAACCCCTGCATAATTAAACACAGGTATGATGTCAAAATTGGGACCAACTCTGTCCGTGTGCTACGTCTGACATTTGAACAGGTACAGGGCAGTTCCGGTCACCAGTCGCACAAGCCTAAACCCGGCTCACCACATGAACACCCTGACAATCAAACACACGCATGTGCCAGGACTATAAGCTTTGGAGTTCTGAATATCCTTGGAGTGAGTAAACATGCAACACGGGTCCAGAGCAGTAGGGAATAGGGAATGTCGCATGTGTAGTACTGCGGTTTTCCCAGCAGGAGAATGGATGCCTGCTGTGTAAGTGAAGCAGTGAGGCATATGTTAGGGTAGCTATGAACCATGAGTATACATATAAATGAAGCAGAACACCAATAGTGTAGTGGTTAGAGCATCCACCTAACGTAATGGCATTCCCGGTTCAAGTATGACTATAGCATATATCATTTTCTTATGTAATGAATGCCTCTGTGCTGTAAAGCCAACATTTAAACATGTAAAGGTGAACATGTGTTTCGCATGGGGCCGTTAACCGGATTCCATCAAAGTGGTACTGTCATAATGAATAAGGCACACGTAAGCACAAAGAAGTGGCAGTAAACATATGTAACTCACAATAAGGATATGCAAGTGCACCTGCGTGGGTGTAAGCAGCTCCCAGCATGGCAAATGTATCTTATTTTGTACAGATGTAACATATATATATATATATATATATATATATATATATATATAGAATGAACGCTGAAAGAAGAAAGCATACACAAGGGTTATGAAGGGAATCTAGAGCAACTAAGTTACTATATAGTGCTTGCAGCGTATGTCAGATAAATCTGCACAAGAGTGAATAGAGCACCGCTATTCACACCAGATTCAGATTTATACCAGTGGCCATAATATCGTTGAACTGCTACATCAACATCACACACAGATGGAATGTAGTTTATGTTGTGACCACCTACACTTGTAACCCACAAATGTTCGTAATCCACAACACCAGGAAAGGCACGCATGTGCAAATATAAATGGCGGGAGACCCTGTGAATACACGAGGTGGTACAAAATGTGTGTAGGTCCCCTAATGCTCTGGAGAGGGCAATGTGTAAAGGTGTGTCATGGCTGCGATATCAGGTGGATAATGGCTGTTACACTTGGAAACTCAACACGGGTGGGCTGGAGAAACTATGGCTATGCAATTATGGAAACAGGAGTGCCAGGGTTGATTGCGCTGGTTGCAATGGAGCAGCCCGTGAAGGTCAGCTAGTACGTAGGTGCGATTCTCAGCTAGAGCGTCTTCTGCGTGGAGACATGCGTAAATGGACGTACCTTCGTTGAAGGTTGTGCATCAGGGCTGGTAACTCGGCATGTAAAACCTATCTGCCAATCATTAGCTGACTGGAGTTCCGCTGTGGCAACCCTTATCCGGGAAAAGCCAAAAGACACAACAACATGCAGACATCAATATGTTGATGTACATTCTCTGTAACACATGCACTCCATTTATTGACATAAATAATACGAATGTGCACAAAAACAAATACAGTAGCAGGAATAATAGGCTGTGCAGATGAGGAATAGGTCTGCAGATGAGGAATAGGTCAAATGACACTGTATCACATCACACTTATCAGCGGTACTCCATACATGAACAAAGTGCAACATCTGTCCGCTGTATAACGTGCTATATACCGATTACAAGTTAACCGGAGTGAAGTGTCGGTGTCATAATGACTAAGGCAATAGTATGCTGTTGAAGCAGAGATAAAACCCAATATGCATGTGTAAGTGTGTTTGTCCGGGAAATGTATTGGTCAATGGACACACAGATATGTATATAAATATAAATATATATATATATATATATATATATATATATATATATATATATATATATACATACACACACACACACACACACACACACACACACACACACACACACACACACACACACACATACAAATATATACATATATATATATATATATATATATATATATATATATATATATATATATATATATATACGCATACATTTATTGATATATACACATATACATACAAAAAAACATATATATGTCATTGTAGATATACACATGTACATAACTAGGTTATTTTACAGCAGTTACGGGTAACATATGTTCAGACCGGGTATATGTTACTGGGAGGTCCAATAAACAAACGTTTACCTCCCACACTGCCCAGCTAGGCCGGTCAGACATACAGACAGGCAATAAAGGTAAATACACTGCTGCTTTCCAAACCACCGGCAGGAAAGTACCAGTGTGAGAAATCTGCAAGGTCTACACTTTAAACATGGATAACGGGGTCCCTTGCGGGACACCAAAAATTCACTTTACGTGTGAATCCTTGGTTATCGATGCGAGCAGGATGTAGCTGTACACGGAACAGTAGGGTGTGCAAGTGTAATAACACATGGGTTGACAAAATGTACGACATGTGTCCCGAGACAGGGAGAGTGGGCAGTGTGTAGGGGTGTGTTCATACCCCAGCTGTGCTCACAGTAAGTATTTGTCATGAGTGCTGTAGAGGGGTGTCAGGTAGGTGAATCATGGGTATACAATAATGCGCCTAAGCGTGCAGGTGTTGGTTGGCAGAGAAGTAGTAGGCCCACCCAGTGGAAGTAATTAATATTCCTATGTGGGCATAGCAGATGCCTATACCTCCCAAACCTGAAGAGCACATCTAATGGATAGTCCGTAAACCATTGGGGGAACACATAGGGACTATATCAGTGCCTTGTACCCGATTATCATGGATGTCCATGATTACGAATCAGAATGTAACACAGTCCTAACTAAACATTTCCAGAACTAGTGATATTAGGTGGACAGGTGGCGGAATACAGGTAATGACTAATGACAACATATATGAGTCATAAACAGCATGTACCTCGACAAATGTGAATGAATACATATGCCCTGTGACTGTCAATGTGTCAGGTTAATAGAACCAATCATCTAAATGTGTCCCTCAGGGTGTTATGCAGTGTCCCTGATACAGTGTTCATTCTCCCCCATTGGTATGTGAGGTCTGCTAATGATGGAAAGTGCATATTCCACCGATCACCTCAGGTAGATGATAGCATAATAGTTTGGGATTACCACCTGTTCACCTTTGTGAGGGACACTCCACTCTGGGCAGTTGTGTCCTGCAAAATGAATATTACGGCACATGGCTTGTGATTTTGGGAAAAGAGTCATATTTTGTGGTAGTGGTGTCATAAAATGATTTTGTTGTATCTGAAACAGCTACATATTATAGGAAACAGTATTAGCAACTATAATGCTACAAGAATAACCTTAACGTATGCAAACCAGTGAAGTAGTCAGTTTACTACTGGCTGTGGGTATGTGTTGCCTTGCCAAATGTGAGAGCTCTACATATAGGTCCTATAGGGCTGCCACATTTCCAAATGGCCAAAGTGGGACCTGCTCTGTAGAAATAAATGTCAGACGTACCAGGTCAGAACATGCCAAAGCCATGCATAGTACAAAAATATACATATTAGCACAAATCAAAGCTTAGTCTAGCAGCAGTCAAGTTACTTATGCTACGTCACATAACATATCAACGTGTCATGTATACAATAACCGTTACATGTAACTATTACAGACACGTAGAATATAATAATGCCCTCTAATCAGGACATTTGCTATGGCTAGAGTATAATTGCATGACACATATGGCTAATGAGGGACTGTCCCATGCAAAGTGGGAAAGGTGTTACTCCTAGAGTCTCACGTGGGCCAATCTAAAAGGTGGAAAACCTACAACAGGTATGTGGTAGCCTGACCCGGCAGAGAGATACGTTTCCCAAAAAACATTTACATGTCAGCATTGCAGAGTATTGGTTCCCATGTATCAGCCAGATGGGAGCAGATTGTATGAGGAACACGCATATAATATGATTATGTCACTGGACAGGCCACTGATTCCATACAGTCGAACGCCTGCCGTCGCCTAATGGTTAGCCATAACTGATACTGTAATCACGTAGTCTGATGTAATAGGCATCACAAGGGATCGTGCCCACCCAGTGTGAGTGACAAATGGAAGCACCAGTGTTGGTGCACGTGCAAGTAAGTGAGTGAGCGGGTATAAGCGTGTTTGTCTACCAGTATGCGAGTATTGCACTGTTAAAGAAATGTGGAGTCTAAACAAGTATAAGGAGCTGTAACCAGAGGTCAGCAGTGCTTAACACCGTGCAAACCCACGCACAACCACTCCCACCTGCTGGAATGTGCCTCAAACAAAAAACAGTCCTTTGCACGTGTTGGTAGCAATACCATGCACACACAGCTCATGTGAATTACCAATACACCATGGCATATATACAGACAATAGACAGTACCACACACATACCATACAGCACAGTCATCCAACAGTATAACAATGTACTGGCAGATATGTCCGGACCACTGGTGTTTGCAGACTTAGCCGTCCTGTGTTTCAGTGTGTGAGCATGCCCAGTATGACTGTTACGCATGTTGTCGACTGACATTACCATCATACCTTCATGTGTTTAATCATGCCCAGTATGGTCAACTGGATCGCATGTGTCACATGTGCAGATAGTCAGTACTGTGGTGCCGACCCCTGCGTTGTACACCGACAGGTGGCATGCTGTGTCTACAGGGTAGCTAATGGTCATGTGGCATTGACTGTTGCTACATTTCTGCATAGCGTGGGGGACATCCAACTGTATCCACAGTCCTACACAGCACCGGGGGTGGCGCACATGACTCTCACATGTGTATGTTGGAAGGGGGGGCACAGCTGACAGTTGTACACATTTGCTACTACTGTACTGGTATGCCAGGTACTCCATTTCAGTGTGTGAACCTACCTAAATTGCTGGTTGGAGGCATACCAGTGTATGTCAGAACGTAGCTTTAATTACCAGCATAGTGGTTTCAGACGTCCTAGCCTTCACAACCTACATCCAACTGCCTGGCCTGCTGTAGTCTGTGTGTGTGTCTGTGGGGGTTGAAGTCATCCATTGGGCATATCCAGAGGCCATTGTATAACATTTTTCTGTATTGGTCTACACCTGTCCAGCTGTATGAGACTTGTGTGGGCTGTATGGACACACATGATGTTCAGCCCATAACCTGCAGTGGGTTAGGACACCCTGTGTACTACTGGCTACTATTGTGACCCTGGTATGTGCTACAGATGTCATGGTGCCATTATGGATGTGTACTGTCTGCTGCCCTAACAGTCGGTCACCAAATTCCCTTGTATGCTCACATCCATACCATAGCTACAGGTAAATACACATTCTAATACAACTGCCAATTGGTAGGTTGATTGACTTACCTTGGGGGTGTTCCAGACCTGAGGATGGTGCTGGAGGGCTGACTATGTTGGATGCGCACAGTGCATTTCCTATACATGGCTGAGCACAGGTAGTGTCATGTTTGGCATCCCTTGTACTGTCTGTGTGAGTCAGAGAGAATGAAATTTCCTGAGTACCTACTGTGTCAGTGCATATGCCATGTGTTGCCTCTTTGCCAAGGGCAGGTCATACTGGGCACACCTCCTTTTGCCTACTGGGTCCAGCTCAGGTAGTTCCTCCTCCAAGTCACACTGTGCCTGTACAGGCCTTGGCATTGGTGGGGGGCTGTGTGGCCCTGCCCCATGCTGTTCCTGCTGCAACTGTTACTGCAGGATCAGATTGTGTAGCATACCACATACCATAACAATTTGGGTGCATGTAGCTGGTGAATACTGCAAGGCTCCACCGGATGTGTCCAGACACCAGAACCGTGACCTGAGCATCCCAAACACATGCTCAATTATATGATTTGCCAGTGCGTGTTCCTCATTATGGGGTAGTTGTTCAGGTGTGTGTGCATTGCTGATGGGTGTAATCAGCCACAACTCCAGTGGATACCCAGCATCCCCCACTAGGAGACTGTAGGAGATGTCCATATTGGCAAAGGTGTGGTACAGCTGCGTCAGATGCCATATATCAGAATCATCATAGCTTCCAGGGCAGACAGCACACACATTCATTTTAATGCCCTGGCCATCGCATATGGCCTAGCTGTTGGAAGGTATGCCCCTGCAGTTAATGTACGCCCTACCCCGCTGACCGGGTGGTGCTTTGATGCATACGTGCGTGCAGGCTACAGCACCCAGTACCCCAGGGTAGTCTGCCATTTGGTGGAAGAGATGGATATTGCTGGTCAACAAATCACGTGTGTTTCGGACATGTACGTGCTCACTGGCATGTGGTGACATGGCATCTGTGAACTGGTGCAATACTCTGGATGCAGATGCCTGTGAGATCCCCATGATATCCTCATTTTTGCTTTGGGTGGTACCTGTGGCTAGTATACCTAGGTCAGCACATACCTTGGTATCCACTGGGATGGGTTTCCCTCGGCCTGTTCGATGTGTCAGGTGTGGCTGGCACAGCTCAACAAGCTGCTGTAGGAGGTCTCTGTCCATCCCATAGCGCTCCACTATCTCCAGCTCATGTAGCCCCTGGTAGGTTACCCTGGGTCTGTAAAGTCTTATGTCACCTCACTAAGGGTTGTTCAGCAGCATTCACATCCTCACCACCCTCAGCCTCCTGCACATGTTGGTCTATGTTGCCTGCTGCAGCCCTTCTCATTTGGTTGGATTGTGTCGAGAAATGTTGCCACATGTATACACTGGTGGTGTAGAGTGTGGAAGAAACCTGTGTGTATGGTGCTTGCTCACTTTACTGTAGTGTTCTGGGGCGGGCTGGCCATGTAATCTGCTGATTGTGCTGATTATCACCTGTTTCTGCAGCCTGTTCCCCTTGACTACTCCACTACTGCTGTTGTCCCTCCCAATTTCACCAGGCAGGTATAGACACACCCCTAGCTTAGGCATGCTAAGGCAGGAGCAATCCCAAGGCACAGGGCTCCAATGTACGTACAGTATACCTGACCCCCCTCCCATGCTTTCACCTATATTCGAGTCCTGCACCCAGCTATCTATACACATACACTCTTGGGATCTGCATCACACCCTGGGGATAAACGGGATCCACTATTGTCAACCTCATTTGCATAGTATTGTCTTCTAATGCATAGTTATATGACCCATACTGATCCTCCAAATTAATAACCACTGCTTACTGTCGCTCAGATGTGCACACAACTGGTTAAAGGTGCCTTACTATCACCGTATTCGATGTCCCTTGTTATTCCCAGCAACAAAATAACCAGTCTCTACATGACTAGAACCCGGGACCCTGCACACCACAGACGATGTGCTTTACCACTAAGCCATGGCAGATATACATACATCCAAGGTGATCACGTACAGATCATCCAGCACAGACTTTCAGTAGTGCTAATGTCCACATATATATATATATATATATATATATATATATATATATATATATATATAGAATGAAAAGGAAACCGCATGTGCCACCTGCATTATGTAGTGGTGTTATTATCAAGGCAAGTGTGTTTTGTTGCGTCACATGGGTCAGACTGTAGTAAGGGTAAGAATAGGGCTGCTGACATTTACTCACCAGACCTATTGGCAAATGTATGTGTATGTGTTGACAACCCAGTCTCTTGGGCGATTATGACATTTGTGGGCACTATATAGGAAAGCAACAAAACACACTCAACACATCCTGCAGCTAGCCACCCACAGATACCAACACATAGGATATGACTGCCAAACACACACACCTGTCATGCCTTGGAATCGAACACCTACCTGTCTATTCTATCACACTACAGCATTACATAGTTACAGAACATGCTACAAAGATTACTGGATCACAGCACTCCCTGAGGCATACTTCTAGGTGGGTGACATCATCAGCAAAGGCAAAGACGCCAATAGGGATTGTATGGAGAGTGAGCAGTCTAAAAGCATTACTCTGTCCCCAGGCAGCTGGAAACACACACACACACACACACACACACACACACACACACACACACACACACACACACACACACACACTTGGCAGGGCTGGGATTAGAACATAAACCTAACTACCTTATCACACTACAGCATTACGCAGTTACAAAATGTGCTACCGAGATTACTGAATCGCAGCACTCCCAGAGGCATACTTCTAGGTGGGTGACATCATCAGCAAAGGCAAAGACGCCGATAGGGATTGTATGGAGAGTGAGCAGTCTAAAAGCATTACTCTGTCCCCAGGCTGCTGGAAACACACACACACACACACACACACACACACACACACACACACACACACACACACACACACACACACACACACACACACACACACACACACACGGCAGGGCTGGGCTTAGAACATAGACCTAACTACCTTATCACACTACAGCATTACACAGTTACAGAATAAACTACCGAGATTACTGGAACACAGCACTCCCAGAGGCATACTTCTAGGTGGGTGACATCATCAACAATGGAACAAACGCTGATAGGGATTGTATGGAGTGTGAGCAGTCTAAAAACATATTACTGTCCCAAGGCAGATGGAGACAAACACACGGCAGTGGTGTGAGCAGGAGAACTACCTATCTATGGAGCACTATTACAGCACTACATAGATAAGAGATAAGCCGCAGACAGTACACCTTTCAAGACAGTCAATATAACCTTCTAGGAATGCAGACATCGACATGGATGCTGGCAGTTATGGTGTACATACCTGTGAACCAGTGTGTTCAATGTAGGAATCCATACTGAAGTGGGGTATGGCCATCTGTTGTCTGGATGACCACTATCGCTATACAGGATTACAATGGTCATGCCCATACACAGAGGCACATAACCGACACAAGGTGTCACTGGGCATGCTCACAGATATGCTCAGAATTAGTTCAAAATGATGTGAAGATTACTGATCCTACAGACATTGCCAACATACTGGCTGACAGGTTCAGTGCAAACTTCTCCCCCCCTCCTCCCCTAAAGGAGAGATATCTATACCAAATGATTGTAGCCCCCCAAACATCTCTAACGCCCAGGTGAGAACTGCTCTCTCCAAGGCAAAGAACACAGCATCCATGGGACCTGATGGTGTCCCCGGCTGTGTGCTCCATGAACTCAGCGAGGAATTAAACCCACAGTTAGGACAGCTGTTTAATCTTAGTCTCACCTCCTGATACGTACTCAGGGAGTGGCGCTGCGACTGTGGTCCCACTCCACAAAGGCGGTGCCTCCACCGACCCTGGAAATTACCGTCCCATTAGCTTGACAAGCCTTATCTGCAAAGCCATGGAGAGGATCATAATGGATCTCATAAATAAAGACATAGGGAATTTGCAGACTTTGGATCCAACCCAGTTTGGCTTTGTCAAAGGCAGATCATGCCTCTTAAACTTGGCTGACTTTTTCGAAACAGTCACCAAGGCCATTGACGAAGGAAAGGCAGTCCATACAGCCTACCTAGACCTGGCAAAGGCTTTCGATACAATACCCCACTTGGGCATCATTGATAAACTACAAACACCAACGAGCAACTAGTTAAAACCACGATAATAACAAATCCTTCAAGGCAACCAGGATACCAGGAAAAAACACAGTTTTATTGTGAAGCACTTTTCGTCATTCACAGTTGAATGACTTCTTCAGACAAAGTTAAATGAAAGGCTCATAGTTTATATACATCACTCAGTATTAATTAACCAATTAGGTCACTAATTAAAACCTCATTTAAAGTAAAAGATCCATTTTAGACTAGAGTAACTCCCTACAACAGTAATACAACCACTTAAACACAATCAGAAGACTTAAAAATCCATTATTTAATAATAAATAAATAATCCAATACCTTAAAATACTAGATTAAGTCTATGTAATAGTATTAAAACACTTAAAAAAGCATATATTAAGATTTATTGTGTTTTAATATGAATTGCTATTCATATTCTGTTTTATTTCATTTTCTTTTGTTCTATTCTATGCATATAATGCTATAAAGTCATAACATTGTATACCTAAAACAGTATATATTAAGCAAAATATAAAAGTATATATGCAACAAGAACACCAATAGATTACCACCTGAGTTAACTAATAATTTAAGCACCTGTCTAACAATAACCTATAATCAAAGGAAGAGGCTAATGGATTATCAATTCTATCTAGCCAAACTTTTAAGTTTTAAAAGGCATGCTATATTGCAATGCTCTTTTAAACCTGGTTCTATGATAGCGTTCTAAACTGCCATGAAAGTTCACTTTCTTCCAACAGTAAGTTGAATGGGCCTCTTCGGTTAACTAATTCTATCTGATCAAGTCCAATGAATTTGAACTGATGGTTAGGAAAGAGTGTAACATGCCTAGCTAAAGCATTATCAGATTTTAGTTTAGAAATAGCATTAGCATGTTCATAAATTCTTTCTCGAAAGTGTCTTTCCGTCTTTCCTATATAAAAACATGGACAGTTATTACATAGAGCGGCATATACAACATATTTCGTGTTACAGTTCAATCTATGGTTGAGTTTGTATAATTTTTTGTTAATAATGTGCTTATTCCCACTTTTAATATATTTACACACGTTGCAATTGCCACACTTAAAAGTTCCCTTTTCTTTACCTTTGTCGTTGGGTATTTTATTCTCTAATAGTGTCTTTAAGTTTTTCCCTTTTCTATAGGTTATTTTTGGTCTATTGTTGGCCATGTAAGCACATTTTTTATCTAAGCTTAAAATGTGCCAATTCTTATACAAAATTTCCCTTATTGTGTAACTTTCAAGACTAAAAGTCATAATGTAACTACTGCAAAAGTTATTGTTAGAAGCAGGGTTACTGTAAGTAAATGTATCATTAGTACTAACGGTTAGCTCGTTTGCATTTAGTGACCCATTAATACAGCTAGTATCTATAATATGAGGTTCAACCATATCTACCTCCACACCATCAGTTAAAGGGGCACGGGTTCTATCCTTCAAAATGGGTAAAATAAGCCCGTAGTTTCTTTTTCTGTAAATTTCATCAAATGTATCAGTTAGAAACTTCTCGGGATAACCTCTAAACCTGAACATGTCTTCCAACAGTTTACATTCACTAAAAAAGTCACTGTCACGAGTAACCATACGTGCTGCTCTGATAACTTGACCCTTGACAATAGCTTTTTTCTGAGAGTATGGGTGTAAGCTGGTAAAATGTAAGTAAGAATTACAGAATACTTTTTCTATAGATTTTTGCAAAGAATTGTTTACTAGTCTTGTCTTTAACTAAACATATATCTAAGTAATTAATAACAGTCTCTTGAAAATCAAAAGTCAATTTTAGAAAAGCAGTAGTTTGATTCAAGTAATTCATCATTTTACTTGCTATATCTTTGTTGCCATTAAACAGGATGAAGATATCATCCAAGAAACGTGTATAGAATATGATGTTAGGTTTATATTCTTCTTTATTAAGTAAGAAATATTCCTCCCAGTAGGCCATAACCATATTGGCAAAACTAGCCCCTACTGGGGATCCCATGGCAACACCACATTTTTGTAAATATAGTTCTTTATTAAATAGAAAGAAGTTATTAGTCAGGATTATATCAAGCAAAGATGTGACTAGATATACTTCGTTACTAGATACTCCTTTTTTAACCAAACTGGATTTAAACGTACTATTGCCTGTCCTGGGTTATGTAATTGCAGTACTAGGAATTGTGTCTACATTGCTTCCTGCATGACATGTGAAGCATTTTATGTAGGCATGACTGCGAGAAGCTTGAAAGAAAGAATAAGAGAGCATTATAGTTCTATTAGAAGAAAGGATGAACATAATGCTCTCTACTTACACTCTAAAGACTGCAATGAATTTAAGAAGTTTTTATTTTTTATAGTTGACAGAGTGAAAATAAAATATATGAATAGTGATATTAACAACAGTGTTGCATTACGTGAAATGGAGTGGCAAATTAGATTGAATGCTACGAAATTTCCTGGGCTTAATGAATGTATTTCTTTAAGACCCTTGTTGAAACATAGGGCATATCTTATTTGATTTGATTCAAGTGTCACACTGTATAGTAATTACAATATTCATACTATATTGATAGTTGATGCATTATTTTACGTGCAACACAAAATATGGATTAAATGTGTTTTAAGTACATATATATATATATATATATATATATTTTTTAAAAATGATTTTTTAGCAACTTTATAAACACATTTATATGTACATACAATATTTGTATATTTTATTGTTTATTGGTTTGTAATAAGTGGGTTTTGTTTTGGGGCTTTTTGATACATTTAGACATATTTACATTTATATTCATATATACTTTTACAATTAGGTTTTGTTAAGTATTGTATTAGAACTAATCAATAGTGAGGATACATGGTACACTCACACACACAATCTTGTTGATGCTGCTAATTATCAAATATTAAGATGAAATACAACAACAAAAATCTTGAAAGGATGCATTAACTAAATTAAATCAAGTATGCATTTAAAATCCATGGGAGAAATATTTAAATATTTAAACAACAAATGTGATTAATTAATTTATGAGATTACAACAACAAGAACCCTTGGATAATTGAATAATTGATTATTGGCAGGAATATTTAAGAGATGTAATGCTGGGTGTGTTTATACGACTCTGAAGAAGCCAGTTTCACTGGTGAAAGTGCTCAGTCGGTGTGCTTTTTACTCGAATAAATTTCTTCTGCTTCAAGTTCCTGGTCTGTGCCTTATTGCCGTTTCTACCTACACAGTGGTCGAGAGTTTTATTTTAATATTTATATCTCTATAACCACCCTAAAAATGTGATGTATGTTACTGATGAGATGCAGGAGGGAAAAACAGATATGAAAAGCAGCTTAACGCCTGCTAGAAAATGAAGAGGATGGTGTTGAACCCACATATACACACAGTTTTCACCTAACAGTGATGTGCAGGTCATGTGACATGACATGACATTTGCAGTTGCCCCATGTTTATTAACTTTTGGCTGTACTACAACGTGCAATAATGAGTGTAGTGCCAAGGACCTGAGACAGGTGCCATATGTGATTAGGGAAAGGTGACCCTCCCACTACCCTCTGCAGTCAGCAGTAGCATAAACCCATAATGCTGCTGTGTGCACACAAACATATGCATGCATAAATGGAAATATTTGTTTCTATGCATAAATATGTATGTGGACAGTGGTGAACAAACAATACATATCTATATCTATTTGTCTACATGTATGTGTATAATTTATATGTGCATAACTACATTTGTGTGTATAAACAACACAGACTGTAGGTACATAAATAATGTATTAGGTATGATAAAGACATATAAACAAGAATGTCTTTTCACAGTCTTAATGTTGCACAACCAGAGTTAATTGTGGAGTCTTGCAGACAATGATGAAATGCAGACTCATTTGCAACCCATGTGGAGCAGGTACTTATGTGCAGAAGAAATCAAAGGTGTACTGCTGTTAACTACAAGGGATATTGAAGCATACCTGTACTGTGGCAGGGCAAGCCACACAGCAGTGTAAACCTTGGCTCTAGATGATTGTCACTGCTGAAATGACACCCAGACCTCATATGCAAAATGAGAAAAGGGGTGATGGATAAATGGATGGAAGAGACATACCTGTAAACCTAAATAAAATAAAGAAAATGGAACTATGTGAAACACAACAAGGATTGCAGATGTGGGTCTTGAACTCACAGACTCACAACAGTCCAATGACAGCTCAAAGGCTTTATCTGTGAAGATAGCATTACTGCACTCCTACACTACCCTTCATTCATATTACATATTATGTACTGTTAGAGAAATGCACGGTAACAAAACAAGGTACCTGAACTTTCACATACAGTTCTCTTTATAAGCATGTGTGTACACATATAAAGCAGATGTAAATACACACACACACACACACACATATATATATATATATATATATATATATATATATATATATATATGTGTGTGTGTGTGTGTGTGTGTGTGTGTGTGTGTGTGTGGCAATGAAATGTGAATGAGAAAAATCACAGTGATCATGGACTACCATTACTCAACAAGTGTTACTCACAGATTCTTGTAGACAATAAAGAAATGTGCAGTCATTCATGGCCTACTCAAGGAGGTGTTTATGCTGACTAAAACTCATATTTGTACACCTGCTAACAACATGGGACATCTGTAACTGATAATAGGCATAATAACAGACTTAATGTTAAAAAGAAGTGAGCTAGCTGCAGCAAAGTGCAAAATGCAGATGGGATAGTGATCCCACAGTCAAACAACTTTCCACATTAAAGTTTATGTGCTTTACCTGTTGAGCTAGCCTAACTAATACTCTTTTTAAGCCCTATTCATAGTGCTGTCTACAGACCCACAATGTTAGGTAGAAACACAGATACACAGTCATATGTAGCAAGGAGAGGACTGTTATATAGTAACCCAATGGTCACTCAAAATAAACAGAAAATGGAAAACTGTGGAATGTGTAGTCTCTCAGTGCCTACATTTGCATTGGTTTACCATATTGCACATGGCATCCAAATTAATAATTATAACACACAGAAACAATAATTGTAGTACAATAGCAGTCATAACATTATAACTATGTCTGATATACACTTGATGACCAAGAAGACCTTTCTTTTTTATAAATGTAAACCTGCTGTAGTGAAAGCCCAGGTAAAACAACTATAGTGCATTTTTTATAGATGCAAAGTAAAGGGTAAAGGTGTTAGGGTGTGGAATATTTCACTTACTATAGGGAATCAGGTGGATTCTGTGGATAATGTCAATCTATTCCAGCAGTCAATCTCAGTCCCTCCAAAGAAAGTCATCTTTATTGACCTACACAACATTTTGAAAATCCTGGTCCACCCGTGAAGCTCCCTGGAAATCTGGTACTACACTTAATCATGGCAAAATTTCTCTGGCATGTCAGCATCCTCACCTCATGTTGGATGTATATGATCAGCAACTGTGTCATCTCCTTAATGCTCCATATGGGTGCCCAGATGCATCTCATCCATCTCTCAGTCAACATCTTTCTAGATGTAGTTGGACTAAAGCTTTCAGAATGTCTTCAGAAAATAACTCAGTAGGTATCACCCACTTTGCAGACAGCAAAGGAATAATCTAGAAGTGAAGCAGTATTACATTTTAACTTTGGTGCAGTACGGTTGGCATCATCCCATTGGTGGACATCATGCACATGGTGTACATGAACACATGCATTGGCTGTTATTGGGCATTTTACTCCAAGCTCTGAACACTTACACCAAACTATTGGTTAATGTTCCAATTTCCAAGAACTTACATGAATGTATGTGGAAGTGATTCAGAAACATTCAGTGCTAAAGAAGCTCATTAATTATGCATGTCACAAATGGTGTTTAAGTGATATGTACACTGAAGTGCTCATATTAGGTATAGTCACAGATATGCATTAACAAAATGTAAGCTTACTCTTAAATGTGCTACATGTGTGTCTACATTCTAATATTGTAAAGTATGACTTATTCCTAGTAAGAGGCTGACATATGTTTTTTTTTTGTATTTACTGTTGGCATTTATTGTGTTATTTCCCCACTTCCATGTTTTTGAATGATCCTCTGTAAGTATGACCATTTGATTTTGTTAGAAGTACTGCAGGTTGGTTTCCTACCATTTGCAGGTGTAATGACATACATCTTTCCTTAACTGTCCTATTGTGGTGACTGTATGAAGATTCTAATTTACACATATAGGTTTGTTGCACATGTTTACAGAGGTAGGATGGATAACTTCACTGTTAGGAAAAACAAAATCGTATTGGGGACCTTGAAGCAGCATGGCAGGAACCTACTGGACGGATGGTGATACACTGTTGGGGTATATACATGTGCCATGTCATTGCTAATATGATGAATGTTGTGAGTGGTCACAATAGATCACAGAATGCATACCTTAGCTGATGCTCAGATATGATCATCCAAGCAGTTGAGTGTACCATTATGAGACAGAAAGGGACGCCACTGGTGGATGACCATCTATACCTCTACCTGATAAGACAACCTTATTCCTGGCAGTACACCACATCCCTTTCTAGGACAGATGTATTCCAGGAGGCGGGACAGAGGCTGGTGAGCCAAGTCCCTTTAGTATGTATAGTGTTCCAGTACATAACAGCATAGTAAGTGATACTTTTATGCCCTTACAATCCTACATGTGTTATCTGTTCACATGTATTAAACAGTGTCATACCAACATAGATAAAGGGAGGAAGCATCAACTGAGGACAGACTAAGTTAAGTATGTCTTTACATAGGATATATGACTCTGTGGTTAGGCATCATTGTGAGCATACTTTCTGATAATCTTTTCCCTATGAAGGTCCATCACATCTCACTGGACATCCCAGACCATCGGGTGCATGTATGTCTATTTACAAATGGATAATTGTAGTGCCATACCTGATATGGGATGATGTGTGTCAGAGTGCTTCACACTTACTTATTTTATCGGTTCCTATATATTTCACAGTCCCATCCTGATGTGGAGCAAGGGAGTAAGTGTTGGCTGAGTAAAGACCAGGTAAGTGCATTTGTATATAGTATATATTACTCTGTAGTTAGGCATCATTGAGAACATCCTTTTGATGATCTCTTTCTCAATGCAGGTGCATCACATCCCACTAGACATCCCAGGCCATCAGATACATGTTTGTATACTTAGATAGGGCTAACTGTGGTGGTATACCTGATGCAGGACGATAGTGCTTCACACTTATTTTATCTGTTCTTGTGTATCTTACAGTTACATTGTGGCACACACCACAGGGAGTGGATTCAGAGGAAGGCATGTCTGATATGTGTGCATGTATGACCAATGTTACTATGCAGATACTATTTGCAGTGGCCATGCCTAATGATCACTTTCTCTGTCATTTAGGGGCATCACACCACCCACAGCCACACCAACCAATTGGATATTTACAGTTCATTTGTGAATGCTTTGTGAATTGTACTGATAGTTGAGCACATATTCTGCTCCACACAATTATGCTCCAAGTAGTTTACATGTCATTTTTCTATTTGCAATGTGTCCACTTCCTACTTCTTTCACAAGCCCATCCACTGATCATGAGGCAGGATGGCATGTGCCATGAACATACAGTTCAGAAAATGACACACAGAGAGAAGAACTTTACCAGGTCCTGGTGGAGTCAGTCCGATGGTTTAGGTTATAGCCTCCAATAAAAAGGAAGCTCAGATGGCCAGTTTGAGATTGGTAGGGAATCAGATATTGGTTAGGAAGATTACCTCGAGTAGTTCTCCCCAGTTCTCCCCAGATGAGTCTAACAGTGGTGGTGACTCAACATTACAAGGAACTAGTAAAGTCTGTAAGACAGCATGTGTGTAAGTGGCTGCTATGCATAGATGTGGAAATTGATGGTGTATGCCTGCTCCTTCAGGAGCATGAACATTCCCAGCAACATGGCAATGACCTGCTTGCACTTGCTCATGTTACTGACTGTGTAGCACATGAGCTCCATGTGATCCATGACAGGTCATGGCAACACTGTTTGCAGGGAATGATAGTGTGGTATCTATTGCTCCCTCTGTTGAAATCCTGGTACCAGCAGTGCTAAAGCACTGCCAAACTATAGTTTGAATGTGATATCCTGACACACATGAGTAGAATATCACCACTAGGCAGAGGGAGAACTCCTTTTACACTTGCCACAAATGATCATCGTCCATCACTGCCTATGCTGCAACATGCATGCATAGCTGCTGTGGGTCACCATGATTAGACTCCAGCAGGCATGTCCCAACAGAGTAACCAGGGCACTACACAGACCCACCATGTGTCCTTTCATACACATAACACCACCTCCAGATCAATGGTACATCACCATGGGCATAGTGTTTCCTCATGGGGCAGAGGTAGCTAGGACTGCAGTGTGAGCTGACAGCATGGGCACTCTCATCTATGTCACTGTAACACTGGCAGTTACCTAAGTGTGTGTCTTGTATCACCCTGACCATGTGGCAATGATGACTACTGTCATGACCACTACATACTGTGCAGGTTAGTGGTATATATGTCTTAAGCCACAGGATGCATATAGCTGTATGATTTATGTGTTGGACTGACAAAATGTTGTGTCATAATGTACATCTGTCCACAGGTTCACTGTCTTGTTCTATGTTGACATTGATATGGATGTACCTTGGTTTTACAGGTACTTCCTTGTCACATACTCATTCATACTTGATACACAGCACCTTATGTTCATATCCTCAGTGTACATACTGTTGGGTAAGTTATATGTTTTATTCTTAGAACAGCTCATTATTGTATGCCATTACTGTATTCACAAGTATATTTCAGATGGCATACCTGTGTTATATCTGGCATTTTAATGTGGCTATATCCACTGCATCTGCGTCAACCCCATTTGAACACGCATTTCCCATTTGCACCTTTGGCATATGTGTAATTTACAGTACTACTCATTTATGCTGTTACATACATACTGCACGTTGCATGTGTGCTTCCATATGTATCATGGCCTTACTGATACACTATTAGTGTCCCATGCAGATGCTACACACATGTCATCTGTATAGTATTGTAATGCACTACACCTGTATTTGAATAATTCATGCTGTTGCAAACATATGCGCAGTATACTGTTGTGTACTACAATATTACTGGCCAGGACAGTCCAGGCTTGTATGAACTGTTTGCTTCTTCTCAGAGATGTGACTTCATTAGAACACATCACCATAATGTTAATATCAAAGTAGCTGTATGCAGGTCAGCCTCATGTCTGATGCAATAACACATTCATGTTCATTGTGCCTATGGATCTTATACTACACCCCCCTATGTATACACAGACAGGTGGACTCATACACACATTCCTATGCTACATGCACATGCTGAGTAGATCTATGCTGACTGCAGCCCTGGCCATTGACATTTTTTGGGACATGCAGAACATGAAGGTACGGTCATAGTTGGAAGTGTATCTGGCCTACAGTACACCATTTGCATTTTTTTGTCTGTTCCCATCCACATGTATTCATTTCTTTTGTGCACATAAGTGTATTATTCATAGGTTCATATGTTCATAGGTGATTTCTAGGCTAAAGGCACAACAGCCTTTACAAGACTAGCCAATAACACACAGGATATGACAATATTATATCCTAATTCCTCAGATGGGTGATAGGGTAATAGTAGGGTAGTGGGTCTTTGGGTATTGGAGCACTGACTCATTTTACAGACTGCCACTGTCTATAAGGACATGGGCACTACCCCAGGAGTGAATTTATGGTTCCATATCCATTTATGCAAATTCTTTTTGAAGACAGTGAAGGACGGACTTTGTTTTATGAAGATTTGATGTTTATTCTATAAATGAGGTAGCCTTTGGGATACAAATCTGTCTCTTCAGCAAGTTCTGTTAAAAAAGTGGCCATTTGTGCAGCCTTTTCCAATGTGTATTGCAGTGCACCCCAGATTCTGATTTCAGCATACCAGACACTCATTCAATGGTGTTTTATGTCATGGTGTCTACTGCTCACCAAGTCAGGATGAAACAGGTGAGCATTGTGGGTTCTTGTTCAAGCAGCTTTATTGTATGCAAACACATTATAAATGAGGTTAAGTAACTTTAACTTATAAACAGATTAGCTATCATGCACATAGATGCTAACATGCTGGCTGCACCTTCAAAATGGCACTGGAGATAACACGTGCTTGGTATTTATATGCACAAACAGATCTTGGGGAATGCTTCTTAAAGGTACAACACACCTGTTATTCTACATCCTCCCTCTTTGAGAAAATATGTAAGACATTGTCACACTGACAGTAATGAATATGCAATTTACACAGAAATGATTTTCATCATGCAAATATATAAAGCTAGATACATATATACAGCTATATCCAAGTTGCTGTGTATTTCACACTAGGCTTTAAAATGCGACCATATCGTGTGACATAAAATTTGGAATCTGGTTTAGCAACTGGGATTGTCCCTGCTGACTGTTCAATCTGAGGAACATTGGAATCTTCTGCCAGAACAGTAGCAGGGGTCAATATACATTCTGGAACAAGAATATAATTTGGGTTGCTCCAGGTACAATGATGTGATATAGGTTCTGCTACAAGAAGAAGATGTCTGCGATTTCTGCTGTACCCCAGTCCCTCAGATTTAACAAAATAGGATTTCGCTGCAGCTAAATGCATAGGCTTCTTTAAAACAGTAACCAAAGTTTGATGATCAGTTTCAATCTGAATTTCCTAACCATAGATACAATCATGAAACTTGGAACACGCAAACACTATTGCCAAAAGTTCTTTCTCAATTTGAACATATTGCATCTCAGTCTGGGTAAGTGTTCTAGATGCATAGGATACTGACTTGCCTTCTTGAAGAATAACTGCACCTAAACCAAATTTTGAAGTATCACAGGAAAGAGTTACTGGTTGTTGACATCATAGTATCTTAATGTTGGGGAGGGGTAGCAATTTTCTGCTTGAGAACTTCAAATGCTCTCTGATGCTGGTCTAGCCATGACCAAGTAAGGGTTGGAAGGGTGGCCTAATGGTTCACGTATTTGCCTTACAAACACAAGGTGCAGGGTTTGAGTCTCACAAGGGATAATTGGCTAGGCTTAAAATGGTTCACAAGGGTAGTTAGCCTAGTACTAATCTATGAACCTATGAACCTATGAACATTCTTACAAGTGAGCTCTATCAAAGGTGCTGTCAACTCACTAAAGTCTGGTATAAACGTACCTAAGTAATTGACCATACCAAGAAAAAAATCACTGCAGAGCTTGCACATTATCTGGTGCTGGCATTTCAAGAATGGCTGCTTGCTTGGACAGGTCTGGTCTCAAGCCCATACTTGTAAACAGATGACCTATATATGTAACTTCTGGTAGTCTGAATTTGCACTTCAGATGATTGAGCTTTAAGTTCACTTTACATGCTCTGTCTAGAACTCTTTTAAGATTTCTGTCATACTCCACCTCACCATTGCCACTGACCAATATATCATCTACTTTTCTCACAAGGATAACCCCCAACAAAAATTGCTCCATTGTGTGCTGAAAGACTTCACTTGCAGAATTTATTCCAAATGGCATCCTGAGGAATCTATATCTTCCAAATGGAGTACTGAATGTAGTCAGTAATGAAGATATGTGATCCAGCATCACTTGCCACAATGAACTCTTTGCATCTAATACAGAAAAAAAAGTAGCATTCAGTATCAAGGCTGCAACCTCTTCAACTGTACGCATGGGATGATGCAGTCTCTTCAATGCTTTGTTCAAATCTCTTGGGTCAATACATATTCTGATTTCATCTGAACCTTTTTTATGAGCTGCTACCATGGACAACACCCATTTGGTAGGTTCTGTAACTGGACAAATTACACCTTGTTGCACCATTTTGTCCAACTGAGCTTTGACCTTAGGTTGCATTGCTATGGGAACTCTTATTGCTGGTCTGATCACTGGATTGATTTCTGGGTCTAATTTCATGGAATACACAACTGGAATCTGTAATCAAAAACATCAACATACTCTGAAAAAAAAATAGTATTGGTGAAGCTGGAACTAGGACATGTGCTTATCTGATGAACTTCTTTGTTAAAAGAAAGTAGATTCATTTTCAAACTGTCTCTGAGACCCAATAGTGACTGCACAGGTCTTCGAACCACATAGAACAATAGGCTGTAACAGTTCTTGGCCACATAACAGGAAACTACCACTGAGCCTTCGGTCTGAATTTTTTCACCTCCATAAGCTACAGGTTTTGCTCAACTTGTCACATTTAGTGGTTCACTAGCTCTCACCCTTGCAAAAGTATCTGCAGACATGACATTACACGTTGAACCAGTGTCTACTTTGAGCTTGGTGGATTTACCATTGATCCAAACAGTACAAAAACACTTCATTTCTTGCCAATAAATTTACTGCATCAATCTTTTCACCAATTACTGACACACCATCTACATAGAAAGCAGACTGTTGCAGGTCCATTTGATTAACTTGCTTTTTCCCTTTTTTGTAACTGTGTGTGGCTTACACGATTTACAAAATCTTTGGAAATTGTTCCATTTCATACACTTATAACATTGCTGACCATATGCCATTCACTTTTCTCTTTTGGACTCATGGTTGGCATCACAGTTGCTACAGTTAACAATAAAACTTGATTGGGTTTTGCTGATTCATTCTCATGCTGTACTGAGCAACGTCTGTTTTGCAGTAGGTACTCTTGGTTTTGAACTGAGCATGCTCCTTTAACTGAACTGTTCTTGGAATCTGCTAGAAGACTATGGGTTTTGCCTGGAAGTCCCACAGGGGCTGCTGCTGCCATGTGCTTAGGCCTGCTCTTGCTTGTCACATGTTGCATGCTGTTAGCATGAGCTCTGGAGCCTACTGAAACCATACTCTTATCACTAGTAAGCATATTTGTGTGCCTTTCTGTAACTTCATGAATCTGACAAATCTCAGTTGCTTTACTCAGTGTTAAATCACTGTCATGAAGCAAAATCTTTCTCACAGCAGCATTATTAATACCACACACAAGTCTGTCCTTTATCAACTCATCCTTTAAATCACCAAACCTGCTCATTTTAGTTTTGTTTCTCAGGTCAGTAATAGAAGCTGCAAAAGTCTCCCCTTGCTTTTGATCTCTTGTGTAAAACAAATGCCTCTCTAGTGTAGCATTGGTCTGAGGGTTACACATTTCTCTGCATTTGCACTTTAAACACTTGGGGTCTTCCCTTGATTCAGCCTGCACAACAAGATGAGCTTCTCCTTCACAGTCATACACTGCTGGTGCATAGACAAATGAACGCTCCCTTTCAATGGCTTCTGATGCTGGTAGGTTCAGCAAAATCAATGTTCTGGTATGTCCATCTTTATCAGAATAAGCTGCTTGTATAAATCTATTGTATTCTTGCTCAAATATTTTCCAATTCTCTGCAATATTCTGATCAAACACAAGTCATTGTGGCTTGCAAAATCTGTCTGCATGAACAAACACTTTTGCATACACGTACACATGTGCTTGAAATTTATTCCAGTACTTGTAGCAACACAAAATAAGATTGCTGGGTACTGCAGCACTCTGAAATCTATTTACTGTAGACCCACTTGCCTTGACATTATCTTACTATATGAGCTGTTTATCTTGTAAAGGCAATAATGCTAAAGTCATTTATCATCACTTTACTGTATGAACCTTTGTCTTGTAATCTTGTAATCACTTTAATGTCAATGCTATTTATCAACATTTTTGTTTTTTGCTGCTAAAGTCACTTATCTTCATTTCAAAAAACATTTTGAACAACTGCACAGTGCGAATAAACTGAGCAATGGAAGCTGAGGGCAAGAAACATTGTGAAGTAACTGTATTTTGCAAATAAGTTATCTTGAAGTAATGGCACTCTATGAATACATTATTTCCATGTAATTGCACCTTGCGAATAAACTGTTTCTAAGTAATGGCACTCATGAATAAACTGTTTCGAAGTAATGGCACTTTGCAAATAAACTGTTTCAAAGTAATGGCACTTTGCAAATGTATTGCCTCAAAGTAATTGCGATTTGTGAATGTATTGAGCAGAAGAAGCTCAGAATGAGAAACACCTCAAGATAACTGCACTTTGTGAATAAACAGTACTCAGCACACTGAAATTTCTCAAAAATGGCTGCACTTTGCCAAACAACTCTGTATAGTGCAAGAGGCACTCTATAATGGTGGCACTCTGTGAACAGACATGCCCAGACACAATAAACTTTTTGAAATGGCTTCACTTGACTACACTTCATGAAATAGTTGCACTTTGCACACAACAAACTCTCTGGAATAAATGCACAGCAATAAGCACACACTGTAAGCAATTTTATAGGTTCAGGCTATCTGCCCAAGCTCTCGGCCCTAGTTTATATAAACTGCTTGTGAAAATTAACCTAGCCAAAAAGACTGTAAATGCCTGTCCATTGTGTTGCCTCTGTTGCTGTCCACATCTTACATCCAGCCCCTAGATGAAAATGGATCTCTGCAACATTCTCAGAGCAGATTCTCTCATCTCACATGGACCGGGCTTTTAGACCTCTGCCTAGATCACTGGCTGGTGAACCATCTCATAGAGAGTGATACCCATTTATCCCTAAGCATCCTATGTTGGTTTTGATGGATTGCTATTTTTGGTGGATTTCATTCCTATGGTTTTTGGTTGTCCATTGTGGTTTGGGTTTTGGAGCATGTCCTGTTAATATGTCTTGTTTGGTGGCCTTGTTGCATGGAGCATCTGAGGCCTCTGAGCTTCAATCTGGCAGCATATGACAGCTGGAGGGAGCCCAATCCTCTTGGGTAGGGACTTTTGGGGTAATAATCCTTTGGCAGGAACATTTGGGGGTCTTTATCGCTAATTAATTGGGGTGCGATACATCCCGAGATGGGCCCAGATGGTCAAGGATCATTGGATCATAGAATGTAATGAGATGGGAATCATGGGATGTGAATAACTGGCAATGAATCCCTTGATTTCTAGGTGTCAGTAGATCAGGTGAGGCCAGAAGAAAGGCAACTTCATGTCCCGTCACACTGGAAATGGCCATCTTCAACTCCTCCACTGTGGATGTGTGTGAGTTAGCTTCTGGTATGCTTAGGTGATGGTCCAGGGTATTGTTTTACTTTGGGGTTTAACTTCAGGAACTTTGCTACATTTTAGCACTTTTTGGCTCTGGCAAGGATATCTGTGTCGATGCACTTTTTCTGTGATCGCCCTGTCCGCAAGGATATCTGTGTCCGATGCATGCCTGTTCTCTCTCGCCAGCCATGCTCAGCCCATCCTGGTTGTTTGTCAAAGCCCTCCTGCCAACAACTCCTAGAGGAATAGGCTCCCTGCCCGGACAATCAGGGACCTAGGGCCGAGGGGACGGGACTGACCGGTTTGACCTCTGTAGGTCTGTTGTCAACCAGCAACTTGCAGTTCATCTGACACTTGGGTTGCTTACATTTTTGGGTAAACTGTTACATTTGGGTACAGGGGGTATTGTTGCGTTTTCCTTGGGGTAGAGTGGGTGTAAGGTGTGCAAAGTCAAGCTCCTCAAGGTTGGCTGCCTGTGATTCCTCAAAATCAATGAGCAAAAGCAACTGCATTTCAAAAGTCAATAGCAACGAAAAAGGCGGGGGTCTGTGTGTCTGCGCAAATTCCCCTATATCTTTGTTTCATAGTCTCATTATGATCCTCTCCATTTAGACTAGACTTCTTACATAGCTTATGGGTAGCTACACAGGGTCGTAGAGTGGGTGCACATTTGGAGGGGGACCACACTTGGGCGGCACCACCTTGTGGGGTGGGGGGCACTGTGAAGTGCGCCCACTCCTGGGCACATATCCTAGTGCTGAGATTAATTCCTCATTGTATGTGGGTTTAACACAGCTCATTCATCCATCTCACACCATTTTTAGGTAGTTTTTTAGTTTTAGAGAGAGTGCTTTTTTAGCTTTAGAGAGTCTGGGGCACCTAGCTGCTGAGATGTCTGGGGGGCTACATCTCTGGGATAGTGGTATCCACTGAGGGGAGAGGGAAAAGTTTGCACTCAACCTGTCTGCCAGTATGTTTGCAATGTCTTTATTTTTATCTTTTTTTATGACATTCTGGAGTTTCTTTGGAGGTTCACCCAGGTTAGCTGAAATCTGAAAAATACCTTTTGATTTTGTCCTGATGGCCCTTTCAATTTCCCTCAAAATTGGCCTTTTTTTGTGCAAGTTGTTTTTTTGATAATTGATAATTTTTTATTTTTTTTGTTTTGGGATTTTGTTCTTTATGGATTTAGCTCTATCTTTTGTTTTTATCTGTTGTTTTGTCTCAAAGTTTGTTCCTGACTGGGGACGCTTGCTTTGTGGAAAGGTTCTTGGTTTTATTTTGGATTGTCTCTGGTCCATGCAGTCCTGGAGGTGTGCATCAGGCAGGGCTTTGGAAGGGGTTTCACAGCTTGGATTGTGGTTTCCACTGGCTCAGGGCTCTGAAGGATACCACACCCAGTAGAGTAGAAGTTGTGAAGCTTGAGAAGTTCTTGTGGTCTTTGTTTGTTTTTGGGTGGGGTGGTGGGAGGATGTGGATTTGAATCAGATATGATCAATTCTCATGAATGAGGGATATACTTCGGTGTGGAGCATTTTTGTCCCCATGTTTTGTGATAATGAGATCCTAGTATATTTTCTCCTCTCGTGGGAACAGTGACTAGCTGTTCCATGGCATTTGAATTTATGAACTCCAGGAACCGTTGGGCTAGAAAGTTAGGGCTTGAGTAATGTGATACATTATACACTTTGATACATTATACACTTTGAGATACTTCGAACAACTCTAGTAATACTATTCAAGGCTTCAATCAATACTAAGTGGTAATTTGCTCCAAAATACAGTAATTTGCCAAAACATATGCAGTCACCTTTGCTTTATTTATACTCAATGTGCCCTTTTCTGCTCTTTCTATTATAATCGTTTCTCTCATTGAATGTCCTAATGTATCTTTTATGCCCTTGTGTTATATTCGTTTTTCTCATTTAATCTCTTTTCATGCCCATTATACTTTCTTGTGCTCGTTTTAACTCTAAGCATGCTCATTTTATTTTTAAACATGCTTGTTTTACAATTATGTGGTAATTCCAAACAGTTTCTGTACTTCTGTAATGCTTGTTTTATCAAATAACTTGGTTTCAAACATTTTGTCTGATTAATGAGCTCTTTTCTACTTCTCATTTGTTTAATAAATGTTTCTGTGCTATTTGTTTGCTTAACAATATGCTTTATGCCCTTGTAATCTCTGTTTAACCTCTTTTAATAAATAAATAATGTGTGTGTGTCCTCTTTAACTTTGACTCGTTTCTGGCCCTTTTTTGCTCTCAGTCTTTAGTTCACCTTTGCCATTACCTCTGCACCTCATGGCTCTGAAGAATATTCTTTACAATCCCGGTTCTGACACAATGTCACTCACCAGATCAGAATGAAACAGGTGAGTATCATAGGTTCTTGTTCAAGCAGCTTTATTGTATGCAAACCCATCATAAATGTGGTTAAGTAATTTTAACTTATAAACAGATTAGCTATCATGTACATAGATGTTAACATGCTGGCTACACCTTCAAAATGGTATTGGAGCTAACACATGCTTGGTATTTATATGCACACACAGATCTTGAAAATGCTTCTTAAAGGTACAACACACCTGTTATTCTAGTGTCCACTCAGTTAAATGCATCCTCAGCAGGTGTAGCTGGAGCTCTGAATGGCATCATAAGCCAGAGTTCTGGTAGTTAACCACTGTCTGCTGTTTGAAAAGGCATACAGACAATCAGACACATTGCTTTACAGTACCATGTCTTGGTTCAGTGTACTTTGCTGCTGTATACATATATTTTCCAAGTAGTAACCCCTCAGGGATGTCATTCCCTTAAAAAACTGACCATACATCACTCACTAGGAGTGAGTCTGGCATAATAGTTAAGGTCTTTACCATATAGACACAAGGTACAGGACTTGATTATCACTTTGGGTTATTGGCTAGGTTTAAAATGGCTCTTCAGTGCAGTTAGTCTATTATTCACATATGAACCTATATGGTAGTATATTTGACGTGTTGTCATCAAATTAATAATGAGGCCATCTGCAGAGTACACTACCTCACAACTGAGCAATGGCAACCCCTTTCTGTTGATGTAATGCCCTGCATCATCTGATGCTGTTTTTTTTTTTTGATACATGGGTGCAGTTGATTGCACCAAGGATAACAGGAAAGTTGGCAATAGCATAGAACCATTCCATGGCAGTCAGGTCCTCCCTGGATGTTACTGGAAAGTGGATGAATTCATCCACTTTGTGGCGTATAACTGCCAGAAACTGTCCTAGTATGTGACTTGCAGCTGTGTGGTACACCAGTACAGCATCACCCATATGCCACTGATTTTTCCCCGAGGCCAGTATACCCAGACTCAGGCACACCTTTGTTTCTACCAGGACTCAATTATCCCACAGACTGTGTAGTCTGTATCAGATCTCTATCTAATCTATATCTATTAATTATCTCCTACCCAGAGAGCTGACTTAACTGGAGCCTGGCTCAGCAATGGGTTGACTGTATCCTGGGATGCATTTGCAGATCATGCTCCAATAATGCCTGTAGAACCCTGGCCAGCTAAACTGCATTCACTGCAGTTTGCATTGTATTTTTAGCTTTTTCTGCTGAATCTACAGAAATGCATAGTATTTAGTCAGAAGTCAGTTAATGTATGTATTTATGGCCTCCCTGACTGCTTTTGGGAAAGTGCTGGCATACTTCTCTTTGCATTTTATTTTTATTGGGAGTTACCAATGCTGAATAAATTAGTAGTTGTGCTTTACTTATGGTTCTGCTTGAAACTGCACCTGTGATTTGTTCACCAAAGTTTTCCTTCAGTGCAATGCGCTGTCAGTAACTTTTTGGGGCATCTGTCTCTTTGACTGTTTTCTTCTGTCTTTGAAGACATGTTGCATCTTTTTCATCAAGTTATGTGCATCCACATTCTCATGAATGCTCTAAAAAGTGTGCAACATTGTTTAATACAGAAATTCCCCGCAAGTTTAAAATACCGTCTTTCAACATATTGGAGACAGCCTCCTCCAACATTCATGGAAAACTGAGAAAGATACAGGTTTTAGTTGTATCCTTTTTCATCCACGTTTACTGTGTTTCATATATTATAAGTAGTAATGCTGATGATGTTGTGTCTTTTGGTTTTTCCCGGTTAGGGGTCGGCACAGCTGAACTCCAGTCCGCTAATGATTGGCAATAGATTTTTATGTGCCGAGTTGCTAGCCCTGACGCACAACCTTCAACAAAGGTACGCCCATTCATGCATGTCTCCACACAGAAGACGCTCTAGCTGAGATTTGAACAGGACAATGTCTTACTGTGAGGTGACAATGCTACCGCAGCACCACCACCGCAGTAGTAATGCTGATGATAATACACTAAATAACTGTATCAAAAGAATGAACTTCATAATTATGCTTTTGTTACTCTGTCACAATACATGTTGTTCTTGCCTAATATCAAACTTTTTCAAATATAAATGGATGGTGCAAAAGGATATATGATACAGGTAGTTCAACTATTTTGACAACCTCTGTGTATAGATACAGCAATTGTAAAAAGCCTCAGGGAGGAGTCTGTAAGTCTCTTTGTAAACACTTCACAAGAGTACATTTTACACTCATTACTAAAACAAGGAAAAGATCTGTATCACTTCTTAACAGCTGAGATGTATGCTTTTACAAAATTACACTGATTTTTATGCACGACCCTAGACCCTTTATTCCTATACTGTTTTGTGCTGTGAACTGTCACAAAAGAGTGTCTCAGCATTCTAGTTATTATGAATGGCACTTTCTAGTTAACTTTGCATGTTATTCACTTTCCTATAGTTTTTAAACATCACTTCCAGTCCTAGTTTAAATGTATCATTGTATTGTTCACGATTAAAACGTTCTAATACAGTTGCTTTCCTAACCATGTTTTGGCAGCAAATTGTTGTAGTTCCTGAATCTGTTCTTGTAACATTTTGAACCATTATCTTTCTGTGTCCCATTTTGGTTGGTACCAGGGATAAAAACACATGTCAACAAGCAATACAGTAAATATGATAGTTACTGCAAAGGATTAAGGCTAGGAGCTGTTAATGAATTGCTTCCTGTGGTGCAGCACTTGTTTTACCTTAGCCTTCATTTGTGTACTGGGCGACCTTGAGCAAATCCTTTAACCATACAGTGCTTTGGGGAAATTGGGCTAACCTCCTTTACTGCATGCCTGGTAACTACCTATGAGAAGGTTGCCTATTCCTTGCCTGTATAACTTTTGTCAATCTGGAATTTAAAGTTTGATTCATCTCTGAAGACTGTGGATAAATTCCTAATGAATCACACATTTGCTTAACAACCTGTCCTATACAACTAGCACTTTCAATAACTTTGTAAAATCCTCAATGAAAAAAGGTACATGTATAGACTAACCTAGCTGTATGATGAGTTGTATTATTCACAGCTGATAAAAATGTATTAATTTGGAGAGCACATCAACAGCTACTAATTTACTTTTATAACCACCCATTGGGTCTATAGTTAATAATCGAAAGGAATAACCATCAAACAACACATCATCGAATGCAAAGCATCGAAACTCCATCCATGGAAAGTACACCATCAAAACTGCGAGAAGGGGAGAGTAACTAGTTGGCCAACACTCCCCCCCCCTGTAGTATGATCTTGGAGTTGGTATATATATATATAGTTAAGGGGGTGTGAGGGGCGATGCTCCTCACATGGGTGGGTTTGAAATACTGCCATTTGTGAGACAGGGTAGTATTGGCCAAGTAGTTACTTTCCCCGTCTCACAGGTTTGATGAATTGGACTTTTGATGGATGGAGTTTCGATGCCTTGCATTCAGTGATGTGCCATTTGAAGGTTATTCCTTTCAACGATTAACCATAGACCCCCAACCCGTTATGGGAGGGAAGGATGCTATCATGCTGATCTGTATTCTCTCCCATGGTCACTGTCACTCTGCTGCCAGGATTGAAAACCAACTTTCATTTATACTTCAGATTATTAAAGATTCATCTGTGACTTTCTGAAATATTTGTTTTAGATCAGGATGGTAATATTCGAATCTTATTATCTAATATTAGGTCTGTGGTCTCAAATGTGCAAGAATAACATGGTTGAACTTGGTAATGTCTTTTGCCATTGAAAGAGGCATTTAAAGCAGTTTGTAACCATCAAAAGTTTGATAATACAGAAGTTTTTTCTCTTCTACCTGTACAGACTTTCGTTTAACTTAAATCTCAACCCCCCCAATTTGGTGATCTACTGTCAAAACACAAAGAAATAATATTGCCCTAGGGTTCTTACACATTTACAGCTATGACTTGAGTCAGATATTGATCCTGTTATGGAAAATGGGTTGCTTCTGGCCTGTGATGTTTCCAAAGCTTATGATACTGTTGCTCATGGTAGGTTATGGTTTATCCTGAAAGTTATAAAGTAATAAAATCATATAAGATTTGCAGGATACTTAGATCAATTCATAGTCTAGACCTTTGGTTAATGGGAATTTAGGTAAAGGAATTCATATTCAAAGAGGTTACATGCCGAATGGCTTGCTAGTTAGTTTAGTTACAACACAAAATGAATGTGCATTACTTCATAAATATGTCACTTATTCTTGTTAATTCTGTTTTTATTCCTACATGATTATCCTATGCAGACTACTTAAATACAGTGCTGTGTAACATCATCAATACTGAACAGTTATTTATTTATTTATTTAGTTATTTATTTTGATTTTTTTACAACCGAAACTACAAATTGTAGGCTTACAATTCAATGTTAAAAGTGTAAGGGACTTGGGATTGCTTTCCCTTTTTGAAGTATTATTTTTCAAAATAAGATTATAAAACTCCAAGTGTTGCCTTTGGCAATTCTACTGTTTAATATGAACAATGGGATGAATTTTTACTTAAAGTTAAGAACTTGGTGAATATGCAGAAATCTTTTTCTTCATCTTTCCAAATGAAGTTTAAATGCTGAAGTCTGTTATTCTAACCAAGCTAGGTTATAAACAAAATGTTTATCTTTGTCCCAAAGACAGAAAAAAACACTGAAATTGTTTTTTTTTTTTTTTACTTTTATATGTTGTAGGAGGCTTAACTCTTTTAAAAGGGGGGTCCTATATTGTACAAAGGGAGAAGATGGTTGGGTTTGTTTAATGCAGTTGTGTCTTTGGTATCTCTGTATCTACATTAGATTCTTTTGAATATCCTGAACAGAAACTAAGATTTATTAAGTCAATTTGTATGGCATAAATTTAAAGAAGTTTGGAATCATAAGGCTGGGAAAAAAGCAAAAACTTGTTTCTCATTACCTTGCTAATGAAAATGTACCAAAATATATTTATGGAGGTTGTCCTTAATTCATTTTATACAAAAATAGGAGGGTGTGGTATACATTTATGATGGATAATTACTTTTCTATACGCATTTTATAGAGATTAATGGTAAGTAAACTACTTGTTAAAAGCTTGATGAAATATAAGATTAGGGAAGACAGGCGTTGCAATAGGTGCCCATGTGTAGTATATGTGGAACATGCTTTATTATACAGTCCAAAAGCTCAGATTTTCTGGACTCATATTATATGGTGGATGTTTATGATAAAATAATGAGTGCAACTTGGATATTGTGGTTAACTCTCTGTAATGAGGCCAGCTGACAAAGGTGGAGGCATTGTAATTTTAGACAAAGATTTATACCTGCAACAAATGAGGTTGCTTGTAAATTATGTATATACCTACCAACACATCTCAAAGGCAGTATTGAACAGCATTGTGGAGAAAGTATCTTTTTTAATTTTTGATTTGTTAATGACTAATCTTATTGATGAAGAACTTTTTAAATATTTTAATGTTGCACATCCGTTGATTCCTAGAATTTATGGTCTACCTAAAATTCACAAGAACAAATCTGCACCACCTATGAGACCCATAGTGTCTGGTGCAGGTTGGTGTATGGAACCATTATCTATTTATATTGAGAATAGCCTACATACACTCCTAGATCAATGTGAAACAATTTTAAAGGACACGAAAACTTTTTTACAGAAACTACATAATCAGTTACGAGGAGTAGATGACGATTATATTTTCATCACACTTGATATTGAATCTCTTTTTACTTCTATTCCTAATGATTGGGGTGTGGAAACTATTAGAGAATTTCTTACATCCAGGAACTGTTTCTCTCATAATAAGGTTATACTTATATGTACATTGCTAGAGTTAGTCCTTGAGAATAATGTTTGTACTTTTGAAGAGGAATTTTTTTTACAGAAGGTTGGCGTGGCTATGGGCACTGTGTGTGCCAATAGCTATGCCAACCTGGTGCTAGTACAATGGGAACTTACATCTATTTTATCAGAGTCCAGTCAATATGGTCAGCATGGTCAGTACATTATGTGGTACGTCCGCTTTGTGGATGATATTTTTTTGCTATGGAAAGGAAATGAGAATGCTCTAGAGAATTTCATTAGATATTTACACACAAATAACTTCTTACAATTTACCTATCATTATTCTAAACATTAAATATAGGTTTTAGACGTTATACTAAAGAAATCTGAACTTATGCAAATATCTAGTAGCATTTACATAAAACATACCAAGAGGAATGCCCTTTTGCATAAAAGAAGTATGCACCCACGACATATTCCATGCAATGTACTTAACGGGCAGATATATAGAACTTTAAGACTACATAGTAATGACAGAGATGCGCATACAGCCCTATCACAATTAAAATTTGATTTTTTAAAGAGAGGTTACTCAGAAAAATAAATAGTAAAAGCTATAGAAGAAGCTTGGTTACATAGGGCTGATAGGTGCAAACCATACTTTGACTACACAACTGAAGAATCAAACAGTAGTCAAGATAGAATGGTTACTAATGACAATTCTAGAGTTACTTTTCAATATTCTAGTGATATCATGAATTTTGTGACATTATAAAGAATAACTGGAGGCTTCTACTAGATGCACCAGAATTAATTAGTATAGTTGGTACAACACCATCCTTCTCTTTTAGAAATAATAAATCCATAAAACAACACATACCATAAGTAGAGTGTAAACAAAAACCTGTATGAATCTACTAGGATAGGAACATTTTTGTGCAGAAATTGTACAGCATGCAAATATTTATATACTAGTTCCTTTTACCAACGTCCCTCTTTGAGATTCACACTGAGAATGCAGTACTATGCAGACTGTAAAACAGTCAATTTGGTTTATTTTTCTTTCTATGAGAAATGTCATGCCTACTATGTAGGTAAAACAAACAGACAACTTAAAGACAGAGTGCTTGAGCACATCAGGGATGTGAAGAACAAGAAGGAAAATAATGCATTAGCAGTACATGCAGAAGCGGCCTTAGGTCAACTAGTGCCCTAGGCAAAAGGGCTCCACGATGCCCCCCCACCACCACCTGATGCCCCCATCCTGGTCTACCTACACCAAATAAATACTAGAAAAGCGCCCCTGCTACAGCGGCTCCCTAGGCAGCCACCTAGTTGGCCTATGCCTAAGGCCGGCTATGAGTACATGTACTACAAAATGATCCTACACATAGTTTTAGATTTTTTGTTTTACAAATATTAGATGTATATATTAGAGGGGGGACCTGGAGAATCGTACAGAAGCAGCAGAACAGAAATGGATTATTCTGCTAAATGCTGAAAGATCTCCAGGTCTTAACAGTACTTCTTCATTAAAACGTTTTCTGAAGGCATGCCCTCTTATGCATAAATAAAGAATGCTATTTTTATAAAGGATTTTTATATAGTTTTTACACAGTTCTTAAATGTTTTTAAAATATATGCAAATGCTTTTGAGTATGTGTTTTATATCATATATGTACTATATATGTACACATTTTTAAATACTTTGTTCACTTTAATTGATGTGATTAATTAAGTCAGCTGACTTTGTAGAGGATTATTTAGGATGAGCACTGTCTTTAAATGTTGTCTGATGAAGCGACTGGATGTCGTGAAAGCGCTTACTTTGTGTGTAGCTTTGTTGTTTTATTGAATAAACAGTTTAGAGTACGTTTCTAGCCTGCAGGCTTAGTTCAGTATTTTTTACTTATTTAACTCTGTGATGAACTGTAACACAGCAAATTGTGGGATTGCTCTTTGATGATGTTGAAGCTGAATAAATTATTGTGACAGAAGCAGTGGAGACTGTTATTTGACTTTTTTCTCTTTCTCTTCTTCACTGTTAATATGTTTAGTTTATTTATCTCTGTACTACATATAACTGTTGAATTTTTTTATTTTGCTAAGCATGTGTGATATATGTTGTGAAAATATCTGTGCAATAAAGTACCCTTTTCAATACGTGCCATGGGATCTTTTATATCCACGAGTGACAATCAACTCAGACAAATGGAGTCTCAGTTTAACATCTCATCTGAAGGATGAATTAGCATTCTTAGTATTTCTCAACAACAGTTTTAAAGTTGCATGTGGTGCCTGTCAACCTGAATAGGCAAATCCTGCAATGTGCATAGTATGCATCACATTTCAGTATACCCCTAGAAAACATTTTAGACAGCAGTCAATGCTTTTTCTATGGGATCTATAGTCCAAGAAAAAACATTCTAGTTTAGTGTTGAGATGTTGAGAGTCAAATCCAGGAGCTACTTTTGGACAGTTTTACAATGATGCAGCTGAAATAGCTTGATAAGTAACATGCAAAACAAAAGGACACTTCACAACATGGAAAATAAAACAACCTAATAATGTTGAGCACTTTATTCATTACAGTGATATGAACTTCATCAGAACACTGACCTCTACTCGTCAAACTATTTAAATAATACAATTAAAAGTCATATGACTCTAAAAATAACAATTCTGGTTAACTTCCATTATTTCTTAGCTGGCAGGCATTTTACATAGCATTAAATGTTAACAAAGTCATTAAGACCTGGACTGACTCCTGCATTTAAAAATAATTGCCATTTGTGTTCGTTCAGTTCCAGCTTATTATTTACACCCCCTTCTCTAGAGTCCAGAACAATCCAGTTCAAACTGCAAGCAAAAATGTGTTAAAATTATTGTGTAATATACTATGCTTACTTGAGAGCATTAGTAGTGTCCCTGGGTTTTCTAGTATATATATATATATATATATATATATATATATATATATATATATATATATATAGTTCAGTGTTTTATTTCAGTGTTTTATGTAGTGTTGGACTGAAAGACAGTTGTTATTAAAGGAGAACATGTAATATATAATAGTTTGTAAATGAATAAAATGCTGATATAGTTAATTTTCTTTACTATTAATGTATATGTGCCTATCTCAACAGGTAGCATATTTGCCTTTGGTTCAGAAAGTTGTGGGTTCTATTCTCACACCAGGTAGATTAATTGCTGGCACTGTAGTGCAGCATAAGGGGGTGCTGTTCTCCTGAGTATGCCAGCTTTCAGATGAGACATTCAACTGAGACCTCTACTGTTTGAGGTAGTATATACATTGACTACAGCAGCAAACATACCAAGTGTACTAAAAGGGGAATAGATAAAAGCCAGCTAGTTAGAACACTGAGGCTTACTAGTGAGGATGGCAGTTTTATATACAAATGTCAAGACATTTTTGATTTATTTAACAGAAGAGTATATATGGAATGTTATTTTGGAAGTATTAAAAGTCAGAAAATAAGTTATCCTCCAGTGAAGGAGGTGGGAGCATTGACAGCAAAATAATTTAGCACAGTTGTTCAAAAATTAACCATACCAGTGATGTACACCAGAATGGTAGAGAAATCAAGGGTGTTATTGAGAAACACAGGAATGTTCTGAAAGGACAGGTAGCTCTAGTAGATATTATGGTGACAAACCAATTTTTGTAGACAAGAGGACTATGAGTACAAAGCGTTTCTAGAAAAAAGTGCATTGCTATTGAGAAAATTCTAGAACTGTTAAATTAGGAGGTACTTTTGCTTGTTAGAGCTGTAGACAATGTAGGCATATAGCCAACAGTCCATCTGTTGACAATGTCTACACAAAGAGCACAGTGGAGTCAAAAGAAAGTTCAAACTGTGACACTGAAAGGATAGTTTACTATGCACAGTGCCAAATTTGAGAAGAGTTCTGCATATGGCACTAAAGTGCAAAATTAAACAAAAGGATTGCTGAACAATCTGAAAGTAGAAAAACTGTACAAGGTGAACACTGTAAGAAATGTAACAATTTCAAAGTTTTTTTTTTTTTGTATTGGCAATGGTAAGAAGTGAAATTAGAGTGGGAGATTTTAAAGTTGTATTGGACTGACACAAATTATTATGGCAACACAGATTTAATTCTTTTAAAGAAACAGGGTTGAATGTAGATTTAAATTTAGCATTTTTAACTGAGGAAGTTCACATATTAAGCAGTTGGAGGAAAGAAATGTGTCATAATGTTATATTATTTAAGGCTAGTACTTAATTATGATAGTCGTCTAATGAAGTTCTGTGTCATATACTGTAAAATGAAAGTACATATGACTAAACCAATTGAGTCTTAGGATATTTCCCTCTATAGCACTTTTTTATTTTAAAATGTTTCCCAACTAAACTATCTCAAAAACAAACAAACAAACAAAGCTAAAAATAGCTCCTACTGTGCAATGTGCATTGTTCTATAGAGACTTTCTGGTGACAAATCAGTTTTACAGGTTGGAGAAGTCCAGTTTCAAAATAAAGCAGCCTTTCAGGCAAAACAATAAAGCCCTGAGCAGGGCAAGCTTAGAAAATTGTGAAAAAACCCACAGACGGCTCAGCACACTTCAGTTCACTTTATTCCACAGAAACACAGCACACTTTTATAAGCTTGCCCTGCTCAGGGCTTTATTGTTTTGCCTGAAAAGCTGCTTCATTTTGTGGATTACAAGTTTTATTTGGAAGTTGCTGTGAATTTTGTTTTGTTTTTCCCCAGTTTCAAAATAACCACAAAAAATGCAAGCCAATTAATATATGAAGGATGGAAATCTAATCCTATCCATTGCTGTCAATTTAACATGTGATCGACAGGGGTTACTGGCTCATGATCTGCACCACTGACCAGCAATTAATATGCAGTGAACAATTAACCTAAAAAGTCAATTGTAAGTGTGCACTGTTGCCTTAATTATTAGTCAATACCTGCAGCACCCAAATAAGCCTAATACAGTGCAGCTACAGATCAGCATTATAATTACTGGATCTCCAGAATTTTACCCACCTCAGACTTTGCCCAGAACTATCCAATGTAATATTATCAACAGTAACTGAAACTTGAAAAGTATTATTTGTAACACAAATGTGCAAAATGTTTTCAAGAGTGTAGTACTGGTACCTTTCCAATACAAGCAACCATTCCCTATTTTTTCTGAAAATGCTGCCATCAGGTAGACCACTCTAGCACACCAAGAACACATAAACCAGCCATTAAGTACATTATTAGGCAGCAATATCTTGAGCAGTAACTCTTCAAAAGCCATGAGCCAATAGTTGATACTATCATTTTAATACACATGCATACACTTTACAACTGAGTAATACAACTTGTTATTGGGTATAAATAAAATTAAGCAATATTCTTTGTAAATATCAAATATACAAGCAGCTATGAACTGCACAGAGGAAATAAAAAACAAATGCATTTGAACAGACAGATAGCACTTAGAAGAGCTCTAAATAATAGCATATCACCAGCAGTAGCAAAAGATATACTTTAGCTTCCATCTAACTTTGATTTGTAAGTTGAAATTGGAGCTGCACAATTCCACCAAAAAATGGAATCCATCTTTTACTCTGTTTCAAGAATGTAGTACACTGAGCATGGTCTAGAAGTAAGGTAGCAACTGGCTTGGATAAACCACCTCTCGCTCTCTCTCTCTCTCTCACTCTCCCCACTTGAAGGACTCCCAGTCAGTATTCATATTTTACTTCAGTTTGAATGAAAGCCTTCCTGTGTCAAATAATAGTATCTCGGGGGTAGCATGTTCAAATATAATAGTGCATGGTTTGAGCTCTAGGCACTGCAAATATGTGTACATTTGAAAAGCAGATTTAGTTTTAGCTTCAATCATTTCTAATATATGTTTCACATGTAGCAATATTTACTTGAATATTTTTATACAGACTTTTTTTATAAAATAACTCACATTCAACTACAGTTAAGAATAACTTTCTATATATTTTATTAAAAGACAATTGCAGTCTTTCTTCAAATTTTATTTTTAATATAGTAATCTAACCTTGTCCAAATATGAACAGTCAATAATAGTTTTAACCACACTAATACCTCATTGCTGCTACAGTTTATACCTAATTGCATTACTAGTATATGGAAATTAATGTTGAAACGTAAGCTTTCTTTGCTTTCAGTAGATGGCTCTCAGCAGAGTACCTAATACTGGTAGCCAAAACCATTGCATATTAATTCTAAATACTTAACAACTGCTTTATAATTGGTCTATATTCCTGCTCTATTAAAAAAAAAAACAATAGCTGCCCTCCTTAATTAAGTTGAACTCTCCTCAACCTCTACAATTTCTTACCAGTTGGCCTAGTGTCTCCTTTATTCAAAACAATTAGAAAATATATTCTCACACAACTACTGGAATTGTTATTAGACAATAACCTTACCTTATCCTCATGCACAGCTTTCAACCAGGTCACAAAACTGAAATTGCCCCAACCTGCTCCTGCCATCCATTTTCTATGGGTGAGCCTATTTCAAAGTTTAAGGTAAGATTGCAAGAGGGTGTCAAGGATATAAAGCATAGCAGGAAAGAAAGTCCATTGCCAATGCATTTCAGTAGTGCAAACAATTGTGATTTTACTAGCATGAAAGTTGCAATATTTAACAGTGTTCTTTTTTACTGAAAGCATGGGTTGACTTCTTTTGTGTGATATGGCCCTAACCCTTCCCCTTGGTGGCCAAGTACATTGTCTATGATGAAAGGGTATGCAGTGTCTTCCTTGGGCATGTACACATTTCAGCACATATTCCTTGAAGGCTACCATATATGTGGCTTAGCAGGGGTGAGACACACATTTGGACATTGCTGACAACAAAATGCTTTTCTTTTGCTGGTTTTTATTATGCAGTGCTTCAGACTCTCACCCTTACCCCACCCAGATGGGTGAGCTGCTGTTGCCTACTTGCTTCCATTCACCCCTGCCTTATGCTGGAGTGTCTGATACAGTAATAGAATTTGAGTTGTCTAGGCCATAGTCAAGCCTTTACCCCTCTACAACATAGAGTCAGGAACAGAGTCTTTGAGCTGATTGATACATCAAAGTTCACATTTTTACGAAGCAATCAAAAGCTGGTTTTCATTTTCTGTGCAATCATTTTCCACAAATTAATCATTACTGTTGAGGAGTATCTACTTGGTACACATTCATATGCTTCCATTCTCTTCCCAGATTTCCATTGCAGTTAACTTGCCAAGTTAGAATAAGCCTGTTATTGAACTGGAAAGCCGGCTTCCAGTCATTCAGCTAAGATGTGCCAATGTACCTCCATCTAAGCCCTGTATTTGTTAGAGCTTATCCAATACCTAAACTAAGGAGCTTGAGAGTACCACTCGTTGTCTTCTATGTACCTGATGAATATATAGCTGTTGACAGGCTACTAAATCTGTATAATCTATTGTCTAGGTACTGATAGGGTGACTCTGCATTCAGCTGCATAGAACCAAGGATGTGGAACAGCCTACCTTTTGTTCTGTGTCAAACCTCTGCTACACGACAAGCATTCAGAATTCACCCTAAACATGCAGCTACATGCACCTTGGCCCTGTACGTGTTCCAAAGGCACTGTGTAACTTTCTCTGCATGCCCCCTTCTCATAACCAATCTTGCCCTTTTTCTGACCACTACAATTGACATATAGTAATGGTCTCTATTCCAATGTCCTTTGTGTGATGATATTTATCTTTCTTGTATATGCATGTAGCAATTTATAATACTAAAATTACTTTTGTATTCCTTCTTTTTGTCAGCTGTACATTTATTAAAATGTATGCCTTAGTATTTTACAGTAACACTCTCTGTTCAATGACTGTATATATTACAGAAGTACATATGCATGCATAATCTGTCTTAGCCTATTACTAGTGTGAACATACATAGTACTTTTGTAATTGTTTGCTTTTTTCCCTCTACAGAACAATTCAGTATCTATATTGTAATATGTTTATTTCATAAATGTGAAATTGTTGTATATTTGCTGATTCATGTATTGTAATACTACTAATGTATTTAATGCTTTTGGACCCTTCCTCACCATGCTCCCTGGGAAAATGGGTTTTGTCCAGTAAGGATTTCACAGTCAATAAATACCAACAATTAACTGAATGAGTGAGCAAATGAGCAGGTATAGCTGTAGTGCTTTATTCAAAGGTTTAATGCCATTTAAAGTGGATTAACAACGCACTTAACACACTGTAGATCATTGTTCATTTTGATAATATGCTATGTAAGGAGACACAAATTAGTGAGGATCTAGACATAGTGATAACTAGAATTATTACTGTAAGATCCAAACATAGCATGATGAGACTGTTAACAGTGTCATGTGACAAACAGTGATGACATGGCTCTTTACAGGTAATACAGTAACATATTCTGCCATTGTTAATGCATGTATGCCATGGGTGGGGGTTTTGACATAATAATATCACCTTATCAGGTTATACTACAACATATTAAAAACACCTTAGTTGTCTGAAAAAGGGCACTAGTCCCTGCCCCACAAAATTGTTAAGAAGTTATAATTGCTCAATGAATGTCTTAATGATGTATACATATGACATAAACTTGCAATCCTTCATGGGAAGGAGAGATATATGCTAGTGGAACAAGTGCCCACATGCAGCGTACACACACACACACACACACAATCACTCATGGGTAGATTCATATACAGATATGCATACACAGCCAGTAGTTGACATGATGGGAGAGATTGAGAAGAGGAGTTAAAGTTCACATGGATGGATTTGTAGGTACTGCCACAGTGGTATGATCACGTTTCATTTGTCATTTCTACCAGTGGTTTGAGTGATGTTGACATCGAAGAGCCTATATCCTAGTTATGCCAGGCATATACTTCATAATAAATTATTAAATTCCAAATTAGTAAAACTGCAACCATTTGAAAAAAATGTTTTATTGAATTTGAAGAACCCTCCTAAAATATAATTTCTCCAAGAAGCAATGATCTTGTATTAGGTCAGATTAGTTGTGATGAATGCTCCCTATCACTCATAGGAAGTTTTTGGTATCTGCAGGTTTATACAGTAAAACAATTTTGTCAATTGTGATTTCACTAAACTGTATTTTAGAAACATGTAGTAAGTACATCCTGCCTTGTACCTGTGGTTACCACATCAAGTATCATGAGTCATGTGTAACACTGACATGCCGTATGTAGATGAAAGAACTGCAAGAAAGTACAACCTGGTGTTGAAATACCACTTAATTGAATCATCCTGTTTGTATGTGATTCACAAAATGCACTATTACCTGTTTTTTTGCATGCAGTGTTATGTCTGCCATGTTACCAAATATTTCCGGTTTTGTAATATCAGATGTTTACACTGCTTCACAATCACACTTTTCACTAGTGTACAGCTTATCCATGTAGGTTAGTAGAACTGAGTCCAATAAAATACAATAGCTTTCTCAGCCAAGGGTGCAGCTAAGGTATAGCCTTGAACTTCCACTCTCACACACTAATAATGATGGGGACAGATACAGACTTCTGTTAGGAATCTGAATCCTGTGTGTATCTTGCAAAGGGTGTATTATTCTTCTTGTAGCTGCATGTTGAACATAATCATACCTAAAATTTACACCATAATAACAGAGTTGCATTGCTACTTGCTCTAAGTATGTTTAAGACTAACTAAATATAATGCTTGAATGGAACACTATTTTCAAGTAGGCTACTTTGCTAGTGTCTTGCAAATAACTTTGGGGAAGAATATATACTAGCCTAACAAGACTGTAGTATTTGTGTTTCAGTGTTGTTTGCAGTGCAACTGATCCATGATGCATTAATAACACAATCTGCTTTGTTAATGTCTTCTGTTTTTCATAGGTGTGCCTTTGACTTTTGCAAGGTACATTAGTTTTGCTTTCCCTAAGTTTTGTTGATTTAGTCCTGTCTTATTCACTATACATACATACACACAGACATATATATATATATATATATATATATATATATATATATATATATATGTTAGTTTCTCACAAATAAAGAAAAGTATAAGAAAGTTTCTCACAAATAAAGTAAAAGTGAAACACAAATGCATAAATATTCATTGATGTTACTGAACAATATCTGCATAGTTGGTTTAAACTTCCCCACCGCCCATCTCTCTTATTTAAAATACAGACAGATGTTCAAAATCAATTGCCTATACAGTATAATCATCATAAAAAAAAGATGGAGTACAGTATATGTATTATTATTTGATGACAGGTAAGTAGTCTGGTCAGATAACCCTTTATTAGGCATGACCTGAGCTGTGAAGGAACACTTGCTTCATAATATGTAGGGAACAATTAAATACAAATTATAAACAATGTACAAATTCCACAAGCTGAATAAAGTATACACGTTTTGCAAAGCAGTAGAGAAAAACACGCACAAGCAATACAAATTTAGATGCAGATATAGAATGGCTAAAAAATGTCTTAACCATTATCCTGAAAACATGTATAAGTAACATTTTTGTGAAGATGTTCCTCCAGTGTAGTTTTGAATCTATTTAATGGTGGTTGTTTCTTTACATTTTGGGAAGAAAAAAAAATTTGAATTGAATCCACAAAAGTTGTCAATGTGGTCAGTCCTACTATAAATGAATATAGGAGTCTCACAACCTGGATCCATTCTAACATTCTCTGTAAAACACATAGTCTGTATGAAACATTTTCTTCATATACGGTAGGATTGCCCACATTTACAACTTCCTAGGTGAATAGATGTAATTTGGAAAAAAAAAAATCAAAATTTCCATAAGGGAATGAATACCTAAAGGGATAAAAGCTCCAGATTCCATTATTCAAGAAGTTGATAGCATAATGTAAACCTTTAAATCATGTTAGGAAACAGTGTAAATGAGATCAGTGCTAACAAGAGTTCAATGAATAAAATGGAGAAAATGCAACTCTAATGCCAGATTAAAAAAAAAAAAAAAAAAAATTTATCTGCTTTTACTGTATTTGTGTTTCTTCCTACTTTATTTTGCTTTTGCGTCATCTTAATAGTACTCAATTGTATTTATTACTGCTTGGTGTAACTCATTCTAAGCCTTTTAGTTTAAGCACTTGGGCTTCAAACCAGTTGTTTTACATTAAGAAGGTTTGCGGTCTGCACTGTAGTGGCAGGACAGGTAGCTTACATCCTTCTAAGTTGGGAACTGCTGACTGAGGGCTCAGTGTCTGTTATTCTAAAAGTGTATTAATTCTGGTTTAAGCACTTGGGCTTCAGGCCAGTTATTTTACATTAAGAGGGTTCGTGGTCTGCACTCTTGTGGGAGGAGAGGCTGGACTCTACCCTTCTGAGCTGGGAATTTCTGGTTAAAGGCTTATAGTACCTGCATATTTGAACTGCTCCTTACTGAAATTGGTACACCTTGTTTGCTGTAGCATAGACTAGATCCAGGCCTGCTGAATCTAGCTTTGTTTGTATAACTTGAGCACTAATCCAGGCATTCTTTAAAGTATTCAATTGTATTTATTACTGCTTGGTAGTAACTGGATTAAAGTGTAGCTATCATTCTAAGTCTTTTGGATTAAGCACTTGGGCTTCAGACCAGTTGTTTTACATTAGGAAGATTTGTGGCCTGCACTGTGGTGGCAGGACAGGTAGCTTACATCCTTTTAAGTTGGGAACTGCTGATTGAGGGCTCAGTGTCTGTTATTCTAAAAGTGTATTAGTTCTGGTTTAAGCACTTGGGCTTCAGGCCAGTTATTTTACATTAAGAAGGTTCGTGGTCTGCACTCTTGTGGGAGGAGAGGCTGGACTCTGTCCTTCTGAGCTGGGAATGTCTGGTTAAAGGCTTATAGTGCCTGCATAGTTGAACTGTTTCTTACTGAAATTGGTACATCGTGTTTGCTGTAGCATAGACTAGATCCAGGCCTGCTGAATCTAGCTTTGTTTGTATGCTTGTTGTTTATTTGCTTGTTATTTCCCTGAAACACTAATTCCACCTAAAACGCGGCTTTTCAGTGCTTCTGTGGATCCCTAGTGATATCTGCATTGCTTACTGTACTTATTTCCTTGTTTCACTTGAAAGAAAGTTACTGTTTGTCATTTTTGCATTTAAGTTACCTGTAACACATTGCATTTAAGTTACCTGGCACTTGCTCACTAAAGCAATTATATAAGTCAGCACTAAAAAATTAAAAGCACTACACCCTCACAAACTCCCCTTGAGTACCTTGTTCCCCATTGGCCCTTTTTTCAATTATAAAGGAATTCCCAATACTATTCTAGCATGTCCAAAGGTCAGTTGTCAATCTCCTCTCTGGTCTAGCTGGTGAATCTGGGAATCTTGAGGCAATGTTACAACTGCCTCATGTACACAGACAACCCTCTCCTCCTCCCAACAAATTCCAACACATGTGAGAGATGCAACCATATAGCCAAACTGGAGGCTAAGCTCTCTCAACTCAGTACTGGCGTAACCAGTCAGGAGGAGAAGGAAACCACACTCACTACAATTCCAGTCTCACATAGACCTACCATGACAGCAAACCAAACACATAAACACACAAAAACATACTCGGAGGCTCTAAATAAAAATCTGCCTAAGCAGCAGAGACCTCCAAAGCAGACACCCAAGCAACCGCTACCCCAAAACAAAACACATGCAACACATAGCTCACAAAGCCAGTGTGCCAAACTGTCACAGCCCTTAAGGCTAAACAACACACCTGATACACTTGTAATAGGTGACTCTATCGTCAGGCACACTGACGTCCCACTCACCAGGCTGAACAAGGAGAAGGTCACGGTGAGCTGCCTGTCGGGCGCTAGGATCCGCCACATAACACAAGCACTCAGGTCACTCCAAGGCAAGTACAAATATGATTCGGTCATTGTCCATGCTGGTCTGAATGACCTGAGACGTACTTCCCTGGACTACATGAAAAGAGACAAAGAGGAGATCTCTGAGCATGTAGCCCAGGCCTGTATAACCCTGACCTTGAGTAGCATCTTACCCTCATCAAGAATGATGCCACAATATGAAGACAAGATGATCAATTTCAACAATTGGCTTAAGTATTGGTGTCATTCAAAGGGGATCCAATGCCTGTCAGCCTGGAATGACATGCTCGACAAGCCACGATGCTTCGCTAGGGATGGCTTGCACCTGTCACCCCTGGGCTTTCAGATATTGGCAAAGGCTCTTGCTTCCCCCATAGTGCCTTTTTAGGCAAGGCTCAAAAGACAAACCCACCTCCATAGGTATCACAACGGATAAGAAACTAAGAGTAATGCTACTCAACACCAGAAGTCTAAACCTCAAGATGCACGCACTCAAAACTCTCCTTAGCATGGAGAACATTAATATCTGTGCAGTAACAGAAACCTGGTTCAAGGCTCCCAAGAGCACCCCAGCACTACCACGTTATATCTCATACCATGCTTTTTGGCCCCAAAACTTGGACCGAACCACAAAAGGAGGGGGAGTATCAATATTCGTCGAAGATACCAACACCTCCAGGTCGGTGGCACAGCACGAAGCATCAGGGACTATTCATGTGCAACTAACAGTGGGTAAAACTGCCTTCCAGTTTATAGCCTGCTACAGACCACCCTCCCAAACCCAGGAACCCCACTTGGCCTTCCTGAGAACAGTGGAAAATATGAAGGTCTCTCCAAACACCATTATATTGGGTGACTTCAACTACCCAAACATAGACTGGGAGCATTATTCTAGCTCCAACACCCTAGCCCAAAGGTTCCTAGAATTTATAAACTCAAATGCTATGGAACAACTTGTTACCACTCCCACAAGAGGGGAAAACATATTGGACCTGATCATCACCAACATGGGGACTCTATGCTCCAGACCAGAAGTGTATCCCTCACTGGTAAGATCAGACCATAAACTAATCTCACTGGATATTCACATACTGACCCCACCCACTGCCCAGAAAATCACAGTGAAAAACTTCTCTAAAGCAAATTTCACACTCCTCAAAACCGAGGTGGAATCCTTCAAAGCCCCTGACCCTGTGGAAAATACATCCCAGACCGCAGAATTCTTTATAAACATATTCTATGAACACCTTCAGGAATGCATGGATCATGCAATCCCAAAATAAAACCAAGACCCAATCCTCCAAAGGCAGACGTCCTGTCTGGTGGACCCCAGCCATAAACAAACTATACAATAGAAGGAGGAAGCTACTACATGATAGAGCAAAATCCCAAAAAGGGAAGGCATCTCTGATCAGTATTAGCAAAAAACTAAGGGCACTCATAAAATCGTCTAAGGCCAGCTTCGAGAGAAAAATTGCACAGGACACTAAGGATAATCACAAGGCTTTCTTTAGTTATGTTAGGAACCTGGGTGGGAATTCCCAGATATGCTCAGAATTAGTCCAAAATGACAAAATATACATCGAACCCACAGACATTGCCAACATCCTAGCTGACAGGTTCAGCGCAAACCCCCCCCTCCCCACCCCACCAAAAGGGCAAATATCTATCCCAGCAGAGTGCTGCCCCCCTGACATCTCAGATGCTCAGGTAAGTGCCGCCCTCTCCAAAGCAAAAAACACAGCATCAATGGGACCGGACTGTGTCCCGGGCTGCGTCCTATATGAACTCCAAGAAGAGCTAAACCCAAACATAAAACTACTGTTCAATCTCAGCCTTACTACAGGATATGTACCCAAAGAGTGATGTACAGCAACAGTGGTTTCTCTCCTCAAAGGTGGTGCCTCAACAGATCCTGGAAACTATCGCCCCATAAGCCTGACTAGCTTGGTCTGCAAAGCTATGGAAAGGATCATCATGAACCTCATAAATAAAGATATTGAGGACCTACAGACACTGGATCCTACCCAGTTCGGCTATGTTAAGGGCAGATCCTGCCTCTTAATCCTGATCAATTTCTTTGAAACAGTCACCAAGGCCATTAACGAGGGGAAGGTGGTCCACACAGCCTACCTGGACCTCGCAAAAGCCTTCGATACAATACCCACTCGGGCATTATAGATAAGCTCACCAGCTTAAATATAAACCCTTATGTCACTAGATGGGTTGCAAACTGGCTCAAGGACAGAACCCAAATGGTTAGAATTGCTGGAGCCATGCCAGACTCCAAACCAGTTACAAGTGGCATCCCACAAGGCTCAGTCCTGGGACCTCTCTTGTTTGGTATATATTTCTTGGAGGTACAGGCCAACATGGAAGGACTGTGGCTGACCAAGTTCGCAGATGACTGCAAACTGGGCACCATAATCAGCTCTCCAGCTGACACAAGCATCCTCCAAAAGGGCCTCATAGAAACAGACAACTGGTGCCAGAGCCATGGCCTCAAGCTAAACGCCAAAAAGTGTATAGTCATCCCCTTTGGCAAAAACAAAGTGCCCACAAATTACCACATAGGTGGTAATCCATTAAGTTCAGAAGAAGTAATTAGGGACCTGGGGACCCAGGTTGATAGCAATCTCTCATTTGACAACCACGTGGCCAAAGTGGTTAGAAAAACATTTTATGTAGCCCACCTAATCATGAAGGGATTCACATCTAGATCAGGGAGGTCATCGTGCCTCTTTACTCATCCCTCATCAGGCCCATAATTGAGTACAATGCCCCTTTTGGGATGTACCTTATCAGACACCTGCAGCAACTGGAAAGACCCCAAAAGTACCTCACCAAGAGGATCAAAGGACTCAAACAGATGCCATATGCTGCCCGGTTAAAGAAACTCCAGCTCTACTCAGTGGCATACCGCCTGCTCAGAGGCAATCTGTGCCTGACGTATAAAGCCATGTCCAACCCGGAATTAATGGACATGCTGCACCTCAGACAATCCAAATCCCATCGAGCTACGTGCTCGAGAGACTTGAACCTCAGCACTGAAATAAATAGGACATGCTGGAGGGACAGATTCATAAACCAGAGGCTCCCTTCACTCTGGAATAAAATCCCAGTCCAGGTTAGGCAGAGTCCCTCATTGACTCTCTTCAAGAGGAATCTTGATGAGTGGATGGGAGATCGTAGGTTTACCCCGGGTATCACTTCTGTGTCACTGTTAGACAGAGGCACAGTATACTAGCCTCGAAAAACAGCATAGCAAAATTAATTTAAAATGGGTGGCGAAAGCCAAACACACTCTGGCTAGGCTTATAAATGCCCTAGGGCAGATAGCCTAGTATGAACCTATGCACCTATGAAAAAATACACACAGGAGAAGCTTTCAGGACACTTTCCTTTGCTAATGCTTATAATCAGCAGATACAGTCAGTACCTTTGTATCAGTCACATGATGCAAAACAGTAACACCAATCAGACATGATAAAAATTAAACATAGAATTCATCACATTAAAATCATTTAAAGACACTAATATATATATATATATATATATATATAAAATATCCTCGTCGAGACCTAGGGACGAGCTTAACATGGGTCAAGATAGGGACGGATTTTTTACTTGACAGCATCGGAGTTCGACTAGATTCACCGAGTCCACTTCGAATATATATTTATATATATATATATATATATATATATATATATATATATTTATATATTCCCCTTTTTTTAGAATGTTTTATCTGTTGAAAGAATACTAAACATAAACAAGCCATATCATTTTATTTTATTTATTTATTTATTTTACATTTGTTGACAGCGCTTGTCCAGTTGGATATAGGTCCATTTTCAGTAGAGGCCCAGGGAGAAAAGCTCCTCAAACACACAGTATAATTTATATTAAATGACAGTTTTTACAGATGCAGGTACATTACATATTTTAGCAATTCTTTACATTGCATTACATTTCTGCTTTCAGAATCTTAGTACATATCATATATTGATAGTTATAAGAAGATATTGATAATGACATTTGAATAATATATAAAAGCACACTTTCTTTATGGTTTTTATTATATTCATAATCTCACTTGTTTAGACTTCAGTATTGGTTTAAGGCTTAATACTCATTGTGAATGCAGGCTGATAAGGAACCAAACTTAAATTCTGCTGTTAGCCTTTAACCAATATGCTAAAGTCTAAACAAATGAGGTTATGAATATATAACATGGCTTGTTTATGTTTAGTATTCTTTCAAAAGAAAAACATTTCTAAAAAAGGAAAAAGTATATATATATATATATATATATATATATATATATATATATATATACAGATAGATATAGATACACACACACACACACACACACACACACACACACACACACACACACACACACACACACACGGGTCTACTTCTAAATTTTGAAGTTTCAAAACTTCAAATTTCTTTTGGGTCAAGACCATATGATCAAGGTTTGAAACTTTGAACCATTTAAATGGAGATCACCGTACAGTGCAGAATGGTATATTTACCATTTTCTTTGCTGTAGTGCGTTCTCAGAGTTGGTATATTTAATTAGCAGGGGGTGTGGGGGGGTTAAGGGGGGCTTGCTCCATTGCAAAAACATAAAGAGAAAAGATATTTATGTTTTTATTTTATTTCCTTTACATTTCAAAGTTTCAAAACTTTGATCTGATGGTCTCGACCATAAGAAATTTAAAGTTTGAAACTTCAAAATTTAGTAGTACACACACACACACACACACACACACACACACTATATATATATATATATATATATATATATATATATATATATATATATATATATATATATACATGTCTACTTCATAACATTGAAATTTCATAATGTTGAATTTCATAACATTGAGATCGTAACATTAAAAATTCAAAACACTGAAAACCCAAAACATTGAAAACTCAGAACATTGAAAGTGTGCTTCATAACACTGAAAACTACATTGACAAGTAAATAAGATCCCCACCACGTGCAGCACCTAACTAACAAACACACTTTCTACTATAAAGATAAATCCAAAAAGTAATTGCTGGAACAAAACAAGGCTGTAGAAAGTAAAACACATCGAAGTGGAAATGGGTCACATAAAACAATTTTATTGACGAACAAGGGTAACAAAGGTAAGCGCTTTCATTCAGACCATAACTGCCCAAACCAATCAGTTGATTTAAAAAACATCTCTGGCTGGAAAAAATACACATCTCTCCTTTCCCTTAAAGTGCTAGACTACATATATTCTACATGAACATCATATCATATCAGAACTGCTAAACATTGCAGTATAAAAACAAAACAAATATGTGTATATACACATATATTTCTAAAAAAGGTATGTATCATAAATAAAAAATGGTGCATATCTTAAAATCAAGTGTGCACACTAAAAATTATATATATTAAAATAATAGCACACAAGGACCTAATACTAAATTGTCAGTCTAAATTCCCAAGAGGATATACATATAAATATATATATATATATATATATATATATATATATATATATATATATATATATATATATCATTGAGGCCAGGATGCTGATCGGATCTCAAACTCACAATCCATGTGACTTCTTGACCCTCGGTGTAAGTCCTAATGTCACCACCCTTGTGACTCAGATGAATCTTCTCTATGACCCTAAAGCTGAAAATGTGGCTATCATCAGTATCTATCACATGCTTAGACAGGGCATTAACAGTGGATCTGATCCTGATCTGATAAAGATGCTCACGGATCCTGTCTCTAAGTTTCCTGTTGGTCTTCCCAACATAGAACATCCGACAGGCCTTACAGGATGTAAGATATACAACATGCTCCGACATACAGTCATCAGACACCCGAAAAACATATCTAGATGAATCACCAGGATGGACAAAAACATTATCAGAGTCTGTGGACCCACAAAAATTGCACCGTCCACAAGGCACAGTCCCATGTATAGCCAGCCCCTCTGATCTAAATCTATTACCTAGATAGCATAGGATCCTCTTTAAATTCTGTTTATTCTTATAAATAAACCTTGGGACATCACCCACAACTTCTCTAACATCAGGATCAAATGTCAATATGTCCCAGTGTGTCCTGACAATGTCCTTGATCTGCCCAACATCCTTTGTATAAAATATGGGAAAACCAACTGACCCAGTTCTAAGTTGTTCACAACAGTCCACCCCTCCTACAGAACAAGCCCTAGAGGGACATTCAACTGATGTAACAGACTGCCCCTCATGTGTCTCTGAAAAATAAGGAGCAGCAGTGTTTCCTCTCAATGTGGCTATCCCTTCTATCCCCTTCTCTATATCACAAAATTCATATTCACAAGCTTTAAACATTTCACATAGGTCACTTAACTCATTGGTAAAACCAGCATCAGTAGGATTGTATCTGGAGACCCACATAGCCTGTCCCCTGACCACATTCTGAAATACGTAGCCAGGGTGCATGCTGTGTCTATGTAAAAGTGCATTCTTATGACAGGGTTTCCTGTTCACTCTAGTATTCAACACCCCATTCCCTAGTATCTCCACATACACATCCAAGAAGGATATCTTGCTATCCGAGAACTCAAAACTAAATTTCAAATAGTCAGAAATGTTATTCACCTCATTGACAAATGCGACTAACTCATCTGATGTCCCAGTCCAAATAAAAAACAGGTCGTCAACAAAACGGCTGTATAATATCACTGAAGATGCATAACCAGGTACTGAATACTGGAGTGAACAGGAAACCTTGTCATAAGAATGCACTTTTACATAGACACAGCATGCACCCTGGCTACACTCCTACTGATGCTGGTTTTACCAATGAATTAATTTTAAGATATGCACCATTTTTTTTATTTTTGATACATACCTTTTTTAGAAATATATGTGTATATACACATATTTGTTTTGTTTTATACTGCAATGTTTAGCAGTTTTGATATGATATGATGTTTAGATAGAATATATGTAGTCTAGCACTTTAAGGGAAAGGAGTGATGTGTATTTTTTCCCGCCAGAGATGGTTTTTAAATCAACTGATTGGTTTGGGCGGTTATGGTCTGAAGAAGCCTCTGGGTGAAAGTGCTTACCTTTGTTACCTCTGTTCGTCAATAAAATTAAATGTGACCCATCGCCACTTGGATGTGTTTTACTTTCTACAGCCTTGTTTCATTCCAGCAATTACCTTTTGGATTTATGTTTATTTACGGACTGATTTTGGTTGCTGGAGTGTTCACCCTGTGTGAGTACGATACCTGTGACATTTTCTACTATGTTTCTGCAGGTAAACACCTGCCCAGCATGTCGAAATATGCCCTTTTTCCCCATTGTAGTGTGGTCCTGGAGTTAGTCTCTACATATATATATATATATATATATATATATATATATATATATATATATATAGTGGCGGCTTGTGGCATTGAACTGCAGGACTGCAGCCCCCCCCCAGCTGTGTGAAGAAAAAAGAAAAGCACATCTTCTAAAATAAAGTATTTTTTAAACTAAGAAACCTGGCTGACTTTGTATAAAAATGAGTCCGACTAACTCGTAAAGTCCCGGAACTCAAACTGCACATGCTCATTGCTCCTTTTTTTTGTTTTTTGCTGCCTGCTGGACTGTTTCTGACTGCTGTAAAGGCAGTCTGGACTATGGGGAGTTCTGCATCAGTGTGTGATGCCCAGAACTCTGTGCGGTAACTGCACAGTAAAGTGGAAGGGGGGAGGACTGCCACGTCCACAGGCATGTACCGTGACGTGAATGGCAGAGTGACTACTGACTGGTTCTCAATCTCTTTCTGAAAAAGAGAGTGAGAAACAATCAGTATTATCAGGCAGTGTGCAGAACAAGAGAGGTACTTTTGCCTTTGGTTTTTGCTCTTGTTACCATACGGACGCGCGGGTACACTAGTGCCACTGCTGCCTACTAGCATATTAATCTATCTCACTGAGACTCACTCTATCTGATTTTCTTTGTGTTGGGGGTGCTTTTGCTTGCTTGCAAGAACTTCGCAGAGAGAGAAGAAAGATTCTGGAGTGCAGATTCCCGAGTAATCCTTGACTAGCAGCACTATCAGCCAGCTGAGCTACTTAAAAAAAAAAAGCCTACTCGTGAGTCATGATCATGAGTGACAGTTAGAAACGGACTACAGACACAGTTTAAAACTCAATCGCTCATTTCTTCATTTCTTTTAATGTAAGTGTGTCTGTGCTGACTCTGACAAAGTAGGGTCATCCTTTTCTTTTAAAGATTCACTTCCTCATGTTGTTCTGTTCTCCAAAAACTAATTTATTTTACCTTAATTTGTATGTATTCTGAATCCTGATTCTGATACCCAAGGATGACAACTCCACCTCCAAACTGGTTCTACAACTGGTTTACTTTCTACAGTATACCATAATAACTAAGCCTTTGGAGTTTAAGTGGAGTTCATGGGTCTGTATGTGTTCCAGTTTACAGGAATGTAATGTTAAAGCTCATTGTAACTTGGGGAGGCTGGTCCAGCCTTTCACCATTCTTTCCATGAAATAGGAACTTTTGCACATTCAGGGAGGGCTCTCTCACCATATGGTATGGCCTACTTTATGCAACTTTTTAAAAATGATTTCTTAATGCATAAAATACCTTGTTAAATGCTATGATTATTTAAGTCCTGTTCTTTACTTTGTCATGTCATCATGCCATTTGCCATTAATAACAACTGCAAGATATTTTTACATTTTCTTTACTCAGTTTCTGCAGCCCTCCTCTGAAGTGTGTGTGTGTGTGTGTGTGTGTGTGTGTGTGTGTGTGTGTGTGTGTGTGTGTGTGTGTGTGTGTGTGTGTGTGTTTATTATGCTCCATAGAGGTTCTTTTGTTTAACTGCCAGCATAGCTACTTATCTACAGGCTGCTCAGCTATTAGACTTAGTTAATAAATGTGTTAACATTTAGTGCAAGCAAGTGATCATAGGCAACTGGTTACTGTAGCCTGCAAATCAATTTTCTAACACATTAGTCAGTTGTGATGCTTTGATCTGCTGTATATGCCAAAATGCACTTTATATTTTCACTTCCTGACTTTAACTGAATTGACACCCAAATATGAAATTTTCAGTGATTTACTTGATTGCCATTTGTTTAGTTTGCCATATATGCATTCCATCTTTCTTGACTGTTTGTGTCAGTGAGCATTACCAAATTATAACGTATACATTTGGTTTTATTACAGTATAATCTAGAAGTACATGTGTATTTGCTGTGGCATAGTTCACTTCCGCTTTTTTTACCATAAAGAACTTACTTTCGGCCTAACTTTAACTGAAAATGAATAGAGATGTTGTAGTTGTATAAGCAGACAATATTGTTGAAGACTCACTGTAAAAAGAAGAGATTAAAGGGAAAGTGCAATTGTTTAATAAGTATGCTGGCTACTTGCACAATTTGTGGTAATTAATTTTAAATGTATTTTACAGCAGCTGGAACTGGTTTTCTTTTTTATTGCTGTACTGTCACTATACTTTCCAAGTTTTATTTATTCAGTTGTTTCTTGTAAGGAAACCATATTTATGATGTTTTATGCATTTCAGTTAGGATATTTATTTTAAACTGGACATTGTAGATTTTAGGAATGAAAATAAAATGGTGAAAGACCAAAACTGTGTGGCAGCAAACTGTTACTGTAGCCCATTCCTCCTACTCCTCTGCAACAAGTGGAATACCCCTCCAGCACAGTTGCAGACGTCACATCATACATCATATACATTCTTCTGTACAACTAGTGTCAATCCAGTATCACATGCATTGTTCAATTCCTGCCTTCCCTTAAATCTCACTCCTACAAAACATTAGTCTGCATGTATTGTTCCCCACAATTTCATTTTTTCTATGTAATTTATTTGCTCCTACCTTCTTCTAAAGATCTTGCTTCCATTTTTTTTAGAACAATTACAATGTTCATTACTTCACATACAGTTGACTTTGATTTCCATTTTCTAGTAAATGCTTTTTGGCAACCATCATAATTAAATGTAATAAGGCCTTGCTGCATCTAGGCAATTCAAAACCTGTATCCCAGCTCAAAAAAATATTTCCTTAGTTACAACCACTTACTTGCCCAGTATTCCTGACAGATTACTTTGTCTGCCAGCTCATTACACTCCCAAAACATATGTTCCCAGTTACCTCTTTTTCTTCCCAATTTTTCCATTTAATTAAATCTAACCAGCTGATCAACACTGAGCTCAGCATTTTTAATGTATTGTCACAAATGATTACAGAATGGCATATTGAATGTTTAACTGTGCTGTCAGTTGCTCTTGTAAGGTTTTTTCTCTAGTTTGAGGGCGTGTTAAATACAGTGGCGGCTGGTGACTTCAAATCAAAAGGGGGCTGCAGGAGACAGCTGAATGGGTGGGGTCAAGGGAAAAGGGGTGTGGCCAGCTAGAAAGGGGAGGAGCTATGCTCAAAACCACAAAAACTAACTTTAATTAAATACGCTGCCCTGGGTGCCAAACCATCATTATGAGAGTCCAATCAAGACAAAAATAAGTGTAGAAGAATAAAAATATTTCAATGCATTGGCTGCATGACAGCTTACTTAACATCTAGATGGAAACAAAAGGTTGTGAGGCATGAAAAAATAAATTACTTTTTAAATACATTACTGGAATGCCAGTCAAAATCAAGTATAAGAAAAACAAGAAGCACTCAACTCAAACCACTTCTCCTTGCACTGCAGTTCTAATTATAATTTATATTCAGCTTTATTAAAGTACCAAGTAACATGCTGAAAGTAGAAATCTCTGTGATGCCCCCACTTATAAAAATGTTTCTTATCCAAAAAAGACCTGCTGCCTGACAACTATCTACTTGTTTCATGGGGAAAACATGATCAAAGTAAAAAATGAAAAGCAAACAAGAAACAAGCTCAAGATACATTGCTTAAAGGATTACTGTACAGGTTATGGACCACACATGATTGGCATTCTGTTTAGTTTACGGGTAAAGCCTGTAGAGATGACTGGAAGTCTCCAACAAGTGTAATGAGTTTTTTAAAATAATGGAATCCTGTCCTTTAATACCCAAGGCTTATACATTATCTAGTCAAGTATTCTCTGCATGGCAACAACAGAAAGGCTTTCAATGTTGGTAATTCTTTAACATTATGCTTATTAAAGCTTACTTGCATCTTATGATCTCAGACAAGCTTACCTTATGGTCATTAAAGCATTGCTACTTAAACACAGAGCAACAGGCACTTTCTGAGTAATAAGCATAAATCTGAGTAATAAGCATAAATCAACAGTACAAAAATATGAGAGAAACCAGACCGTTCTGCAAAATCAATGACAGATGAAAAGCCACTGTAGTACTTCTGTCTACCTTGGATGGGGGACACACACTGCACATTTACACTGCATAACTACTCCTTGCCTTGCTTGGACACATCCAGAGTCATTACATGGGGGAGTGGGGTGCAACAAGTATGTCACAATTTGAAATGTCTCTGGCTGACTGTGATGGCCCTGACACATTTGTCATACCTCTCAACCTCAGAGCAAGAAATCTGGACAAAGCCATACACAGAAGTGGGACAAAGGCCCAAAAATAAGGACAATTGTTAAATATTGCTCTAATAAACTTAGAAAGATAATAGAATAGGTCTTGCATTAGTATGAATTTTCTGAAGGGTATAAAATCTGAAACTCAAATATCTGTCATTATTTTCTAACTTCAGTCTTTAATGATTTGTCACTAATTTGCCAAAAAACACAATTTTATGAAAATGGCCCAAAAATGTGATGCAAAAATATAAAATAGCCACACAATACACTGGGAACCTGTCAAAGAAGGGACACTTTAATATTAGTACTGCTAACTTGAGCAGCTGACAAAATAAAATAATCTACATGCATTTCAAGTAATCTATAACTCTGATTATTACAGTTATTTCTTAATTGTAAACCCTCCATGTTTTCTTCCAAAATTGCTATTTTGCGGAGGGATTATTAGGGGGAAGAGCAACATTTTGAGCCAAAATCGGGGACAGTTGAGAGGTTGGCTATGCCTAATTCTATAAAGCAATTTATTTGCATGTACCTCTTAACCTGTTAATACAGTAAGTCTGAACAAGGCCAAATATATTGGGGGAACATATAAACAGTACTAAAAATTGCTCTTGTATAAATTGAGACAGTTGATAGAATAACAGTTCTTACTTTAGCATGCATTTTTCTGAAGGTTATGAAGTCTGAAACTCAGTGTATCATTATTTAGTGACTTAATTCCTAAATGATTTGCCATAAAACTACAAATTTTATGAATAACAAACCAAAAATAAGAAGCAAAAATCTATTCATTCTTTGAAAATCTGGACAGTTGGGAGGTATAGTTCAGCTGGGCCTGTCTGGGTTTGCTGCCCTTCACCCCGACAAAATCATGGTTGAATGGAGCCTCTGCAGCCATTCCAATGAACCATTACTTGGCTATTTCACTCCATTTACCATAAACACTAATGTGCATACTGCTTTACTTCTATGATGAGTTGGACTTCATTTGAAAGTTTTATTTTGTATTTTACAGCACAAACACTAAGTCATCTGCTAAACAAAGCAATGCAGTCTCACAATGAAAACTTAGCATTAAAACTTCTCTGCCCTTGAAACTCACATTCATTGAAACAGCATTGAAACCAACATTCAATGAAAAAACATTTTGCCAGTGGCAGATAAAGATTAATTTTGGGCTGTTTTCAAATCATAGGCCCCTTGCATATGAAACATACATGTGCTCTTTGATACACCTTCCTCATTGCACTAAATTATATTCCTTGTACAATACAGTACAGTTGTTAGAGGGCATTTTAAATTTGTTTTGAACATTTTTCCAGTAAGCAATGAAACAAAATGCATGCACCCATAATGGCAAAACTGCCCAGTTCAGACCATTTATCATAAAAGTCTACTCAGACTTCCACAGTCCACCATTATCAGTAAATATGCACAATTCTACAGTCCACCATTATCAGTAAATATGCACAATTCTACAGTCCACCATTATCAGTAAATATGCACAATTCTACAGTCCATTATCAGTAAATATGTACAATTCTACAGTCCATTATCAGTAAATATGCACAATCTCTGAAGAAGTAAAAGTCATCTAAATAATTCTACATTAAAGAAATCTGTAACTAATGAAGAGGTTGCTGCTAGCAAACACCTTTATATTTCATGGTTTCATCGAAAAATAAAGTGTCTGTTGCCCCTCAGGAATAAATTGCCTATATTACATTAAAAAAAGGATAAGCTAGTAATATTGCAAGAGGAAATGGATGGCAAATTGATAACAGACTCATAGTTAGTATCTTCACCAAGGAGAACATTCTCAGTATGGCAGCATCCACCCCCTGTGGGAGTAGAACCCACAGCCTTCTGCATTAAAAGCAAATACACAACCTGTTGTGCTATTAACAAGGCAAGCCAGCTTCATTTAAGCAACACTAAACTTATTTTCCCCTGCAGCTCTCAGCTCCTTGTAAAATCTACTCAGTACTCAACTGCATCTCAACTTCGCAGCACAAGAAAACTGGAAAAAGCCAAAATGTATTGGGGGGGTCAAAAGCCCAAAAACCAGGGACACATTAAGCATTGCTTGTATAATCTTGGAAAGTTGCTAGAATAAAATGCTGTGTTACCATCATACATTTTACTGCCAAGGTCCCTGTGCAAAACAGTTAGAGCAACATACCACTATGCCAAAACAGCTGCTTTGTAAAAGAGAGGAAGACTGAAACTTAAATGGCTATCATTTAGTGAATTCATTTCTCACCATAGTTGTCAACCTCTTAGTACAAAACACCTGGCCAAACCCAGTAATGAGGGAATACAGCCATCAAACATATTCAGTGAATTCAGTTCTTGCCATAGCTGTCAACTTTAGCACAAAAAAACTGGATGAAGCCAATAATGGGGGAATACAGTCCCAAAAATAGGGACAAATTTCAAATATTCATCTTATAAACTTAGAAAATTGCTAGAATAAAAGGTTGTGTTACGGTTGTGTTACTATGTATTTTCTGAAGAACATGAAGTCTGAAATTCAAATGCCCGTCAATTTTACTGCTGACAGAACAAAAACAATTTTCAGCAGAGACCCAGGGAGAAATACTGCAGACACGTCTTTGTAAAATGACAGGGCACCAGAGCAGATCCACACAAGGAGGAGATGCAGACTCCACACAGAAGGCACCCCAGCCCAGAATCAAACCAGAAAACCTATAGCTGTGAGGCAACAATACTACCACTGCACCATCAAATATCTAAGGAATTAAGCATTCAGAAACCTGAAGTCTGAAATTCATTTAAATGCCTGTCAATTTTATTTAACATTTGTTAATCAGAACAGTCTGACTTGGAACAAAAAAAATTTTCAGCAGAGGCCCAGGAAGAAGTAATGCAGACATGTCTTTGTAACATGGGAGGACACAAAAGCAAACCCACACAAACACAGGGAGAAGATACAGACCCCACAAAGGCAGCACCCCAGCCAAGAATCAGACCTGCAGCTATGAGGCAACAATGCTACCACTACACCATCAAATATCAAGCATGGCAACATTTACAAACCACAGATATTATGAGGAACAGATCAGATCAAATATGAGGCAAAAATCTGCAATTTTTTTTTTTTTTTACAAATGGTGGTGGGTAGGGAATTCAGGTCTTTAACACCTGCATACAAGGTACAGGGTTCAAACCTGAGGTATTCTCTAACACACACACACACACACACACACACACACACACACACACACACACACACACACACACACACACACACACACGGTGAAACAAGAGGAGAGGCATATACATAGGTATAGGGACATGCTGAGTTTGAGGGAGTGAGGGGTTTCGCAGAAGCATGCAGTGTCCAATTGCTTTGATGCCTGTGCTTTTGGCGGTACCACAGTGTTTGTTGTTCATAGACTATGATGCCATCATGCAGGTCCTTCAGTACTTTTACTCTCTGTTGCCTGGTATTGCTGCTGACAGTTTCCATTCTTAACTTTTTCTTCAGGATGCTGGCATTTCAGCCTTCGACCGATTACCTCTTCACCTTAACATTACCTCAGTGTTTTGCTATCACTATTTTAGCATTCACTGAAGTAGCGCTCACCAAATTATCATGAAGTCACTAAGATGTGCATACATACTGTGAATACATTTTATTTATTTATTTATTTATTTAACATCTGTAAACTGGGAAAGTCCAACTAGGACATAGCCTATTTTCAGTGGATGCCCAGCGAGAAATGTTCCAGAATCATGTCTAATCCTGAATTTACAACATCGACCTCAGACACGATTTTATTTTTAGTCATGCTCACATAGAGATTGCAATAAACCTACTATTTCCATGTACTGCTTGAAACGAGGTTTACATTTTTTCTGTATTTGATGATGAATCTGCAACTTTGAAGAAAAGTGTAGATATGGACTGAATTTGCTAAAAAGCAGGAATGCTGGGTAGATTAGTTACATTACTTTATTTATGCTAGAGGGTACTACAGCAAACACAAACAACAAACTCAGTTTTTTAGTGCTACCTTTGTCTAAAAGCAACAAATGAGAATAGACAAAATACTGCATGCCCAAGAAGAACCAAAACCACTGAGATGCCCAAATATTAGAAATAAACACTCCTAGCTTGCTTTGGAAATGACACACATTGCTGTAAGGCCTTTAATTAAAACAGCAATATTTCAGTGTGTGAAGCATTGTACTTTGTGCAGGCTAGTGAAAAAAGAGAGACAAGTTATATATAATATTACATATTTGCAGCTGAGACAATTTTGGGAAAGGATGTCACATGCTCCAAGCACTTTAGACTTCAAAGAGCAGTTTATATATTTATTTCATTTGATGGTATTGCCTAATATGACTGTAATATTTTTGTTTTTAAAAGTATTCTTGTTGGGGTATTATTAGTTAAGTGTGGATGACAATTATCAACAAGTTCAACAACACATTGTATGTACACGCAATCCAAGTAAGTGAGCATGCATGGATGGCACAATACAAGCGAAGGACGAGTCTGGACGACTCAAATTACATAAATAAAAGTCAGGAGTATTGCATATATTGCAGGTAAGACTCACCAGATCAGCTTAATAGTAAGTCAATCAAACACTGTCCATCCAATCGAACGAAGTTGGGAAATGAATTAGGTTAGTTAGCCAGCCCTTAGCCTCAGGACAAGATGACATTTGAGGTTTCTCTTTATGCAAAAATGCAGAGACATTAATTCAGTGCTCACCCGGCTGCTACTATTTGGTTCTTACTCTTTTCCCAGCACATAAAGCCCGGGAGGAGAGCAAGAACCAATCAGCAGCCACTTAGCCCATGCACGTCATGTACGTGCCTGCGGATGTCGCAGTCTGAACCCCTTCCAATTCTATGCAGTTTGGAACTGCATAGACTGCTGGGCATCAGACTGATGTCTTAATTTGCTCTCCGGACTGCAGTGCTGGAGTAACTTGGATCTAAGAACGACAGAAAAAAAAAAAACGGAATTTGAAAGTGCGCATGCTCAGTCAGTCGGCGTAAAGCAGCCGGCTGATAAAAGGTGAGTGACTCAATGTAAATTGACAGTAAAAAAAAAAAGTAAAATTAAAAAGTTAAAGTACTTTTTTCTTTTTTCTTGAGGGGGCTGCAGTCCAGCAGAATGATGCCACGAGCCGCCCCTGGTTAAATAGGATCATAGGAGGTTACTAGGCTAATGCCATGCCAAAAAGAAATCTCAGTCAGTACTTGTCGCCACTGTCAATGAGGGATACTGGTGGAAGTTGGAAAGCAATGTACATGACTGTTAAGTGATATAAGAGAAATCATTAAAGATTGAAGAAGACATTGGAGTTTCAGACTTTATATACCCTTCAGAAAACTCATGCTAATGCAAAACCTGTTATTCTATCAACTTTTTAAGTTTGTAAGAAGAGAAATATTTAATAATTGTCCCTATTTTTGGTCCTTTGTCCCACTTTTATACATAGTTTTGTCAAGATTTCTTGCTCTAAGAGGTTGAGAGGTATGCTGCAAGATGTATATTGTTGAATTTGACGTAGGCTAAAATCTGCTCATCGTAAGTAACCTTAAATAAATGCGCACAAGCCTGACAGATGTTTTATGCTGGCTAATGCAGCTTGAAATACACAGAAGGTGTAACTGGGCTAGGTATACATACAAACATACAGAATGAAACTCTGTGTACTGTAAACTGCAGTGTGAAAGCATATGTGTGCATTGTAAGTAAATGTATGGCAATGTGGATTTTTTACTCCTTTTACCTTAGCAGAGATGTTTGTTATCTCATTATACTGTTATGTATGTTATTGTTATGTATCTATATATTTGTTAGTTGGATCTTTTCTCCCCAGACCTCATTGAAAAGGGGTTTTATTGCTCAGTCAGCTTTTCCCAGTAATCAAATGCAATAAATTAAATTTCCATATAGCAGCTACCTAAACTATATGTTGTCGCAGCTTGCTCATGTCTTGGAGAGGAATAAAAATGCTAAACAGACCTAGAGCTAGGTTGGAATCTTAAAACTGTCCAATGGAAAGGAAGGGCAAACTATAATGTGTAGCGGACCATGCTATACTGTAAGTAGGCAATATTAGACAGAGAATAGTTGGAGTTTTTTGAGTCTGTTCATATAGGACAAGTGTTTAAGGCCTAGGATCCTCTTTGTGAGGCTGTCTAGTTGTTTTATGTACCCTATCTTCTGCCTGCTCCTTTTGCACTGCCTTCTCAGTTCTGCAAGAAACAGCTTCTTCAGCAAGGATAATTGTAAACTGTTTTATTGATGCTTAACTCCATCTGTACTGGTTAGCAGTAGCACTGAATATTAAGCTAGTCCCAGTAATGCTGGCATAACAAGGAATGTGTCCATTTTAGATGATGTTGGGCCAGTTAAGTGATGTCATCTTGAAAGTTAGTCATCCACAGTATTTGTATGCCAGTGAGGTGAGATTAGGTAGGTTTGGACATGTGCTCAGAAAGGGATACTGGGTATATTGGGAAAAAGTATGATAAGGATGAAGCTGCCAGGTAAGAGAAAAAGAGGAAGGCCTAAGATAAGGTTTATGGATGTGGTGAGAGAGGACATGCAGGTGGTTGGTGTGACAGAGCAAGATGCAGAGGACAGGAAGAAATTGAAAACTTATCCACTGTGGCAACCCCTAACAGGAACAGCTGAAAGAGAAGACTACAAGCACTTATTTGGAACCAGGTGGGGTCATGTGAATAGTGTTTGCTTGGGAAACTTTAAAACTGTCCCTTTTGAGCCTCCATGAAAAAGGTGTGGGGGGGAATCCAGTATTACCCAATGTGTCCCAGACCAGACCACAGCTTCTCATCAGGTGCAGAAACTGAGTATGAAGTACTGTTTGCAGCATACTGCAGAGGTAAGTCTTTAACCTGTATATACATGTAACAATGTGTGCTGTGTAGAGTATTTAGCATGTGCCATAGTGACTTGAGCATTTATTTCAAGTAAGCATGTCCAGCATTGATCCCACTGCACCATAGCCCCACCCCCTTTTAGTTGGCCACACCCTTCCCATTGGCCCTACCCATTCAGCTGTCTTCTGCAGCCCCCCTTTGATTTGAAGTTACCAGCCGCCACTGTTTTATATATATATATATATATATATATATATATATAAATAATATATATATATATATATATATATATATATATATATATATATATATATATATATATATATATATTATATATATATATATATATATATATATATATATATATATATATAGTTGGGGGAAGTGGGGGATGTAGCCCCACCCCCCCAACTAGGTTGTTTTAGCAGCTGGTATGTTTGAGTTTGGTGTTGGACAAGCATTTATTTGCCCAAGGAGATTTGAGCCATTCGTGATTCTGTGGTTTTGGTATTCTCATCTCGAGAATGTGAATGTCGGTATTATAGGCTCCGAGATTTAGAAGTGGACCCATACATATATATATATATATATATATATATATATATATATATATATATATATATATATATATATATATATATATATTTAGTAGTGTCAGAGGTATTTAGACAGAATGCTGTGTCTTTAAATGATTTTAATGTGATTAATTCTATATTTAAATTTTTTTAGGATGATACCACGCTATTGGCCCGGAGGCCCTTATTAGCAAAGCCAAGAATTTTACCCATGTTCCCACAAAGTTAGCACCTGTTTTCCCTGTCCAGCAGGGACACAGATGGGATCCCAGGGATATATTTTCTGTTTCCCATCCAGTTGTCCAGGTTCCTCTTAAAGAGGGCTAGTGATGTACTTTGGTTGACATGGAGAGGAAGTCTATTCTACAGATGGAGGTCTCGTTAGGGCACAAATCTGTCCCGCCAACAAGTTCGATTAATGTCACAAACCAGGTTGAGACCTTGTGTGCAGGTTGAATGAATGGAGTTTGACTTACAGATATGCAGCAACTCCATCAAGGCTGAGTCTGAGACAGCCTTGTATGCCGGACACAGGTCACCTCTGAGCAGTCTGTATGAGACTGAGTAGAGGGACAGGGGCTTTTAGCCTATCTGTATAGGATAGGTGTTTGAGACCCTGGGTTTTTTGTGGTCAGGAACCTCTGTGGTCCCTCCAACTGCTGCACGCGCTTGGCAAGGTGCATACTGAAGGAGGCATTGTACTTGATAATGGCTCTGATAAGGGAGGAGTACAGGGATGTTATGACCTCCTTGTTCTGGGATGAAATACCTTTACTTATGAGGTGGGCCATGTAGAAAGCCTTCCGTACAACGGAGGCAACATGCTGGTCAAAAGTCAGGTTGCTATCAACCAGGGTGCCCAAGTCCCTCATGACTGATTGCATGCTTAGTACATTGTTATTAATGTGATAATTAGTGGGGACATTATTTTCCCCAAAGGGGATAATGATGCATTTCTCGGCATTCAGTTTGAGGCCATGCATCTAGCACTAGTCATTAGTTTGGTTAAGGTCCTCTTGAAGGATGTTCACATCACTAGGGAAATTTATGACAGTGCCCAGCTTGCAGTCATCTGCAAACATGGTCAGCCACAAACCACTTGTTTTTTTCTTGCACCTCAGAAAAGTGTATCTCAAACAGCAGAAGCCCCAAGACTGATCCTTTGGGTACACTGCTTGTGACAGGTTTACTACTAGAGTTGGCTTCCCCTAGTTTGACTGAGTGGGTTCTAACAGTGAGCCACTTAGCTACCCATCCGCTAATATATGGGTTGATGCCTAGCTGGGAGAATGTATCTATTATGTCCAAGTGGGGTATAGTCTCAAAGGTGTTGGCTAGGTCAAGGTAGGTGGTGTGCACTGTCTTCCCCTCATCCATGGCTTTAGTGACTGTTTTGAAGAAGGCAACCAAATTTAACAGGCATGATCTCCCTTTGACAAAACCAAACTGTGTGGGATCAAGTGTTTAGAGGTTGCCATTGTCCTTGTTTATAAGGTCCATGATAATGCGTTCCATGGCCTTGCACATTAGGCTAGTTAGGCTGATGGGCTTATAATTGGTTGGGTCAGTGGACACTCCACCTTTGTGCAGAGGGATAATGGTGGCTGCCCTCCATTCTGTTGGGACAAAGCCGGTGCACAGGCTTTGGTTGAATAGGGTGCGTAGTGGTGCTTAGAGGTCTTGCCTGAGTTCATGTAGGACACAGCCAGGGATGTTGTCAGGTCCCATGAAGGCTATATTTTGTGCCTTTGAGAGGGCATTAATAACCTGCTCCCTAGTGATGATGGGAGTGAGGCAGGTGCTGGGGATGTCCTGGTTTACTGATGGGGGGACAGGGGGTTGAAGTTTTCACTGAACTTATCTGCCAGCAGGTTGGCTATATCTATGCCATTTGTGTATGTGGTATTCTTGACCACCAATTCAGAGCACATTTGGGAGTTACCTTTGAGATTGCAGATATATGCGAAGAAGACCTTGTGATTGTCCTTAGCGGATGTGGCCAATTTGGGCTCAAAGTTAGCCTTAGAGGATTTCACCAATGACCTTATTTGTTTGTTCAAGACAAAGGAGAGATTGTTTCCAACTTGGCACCTGCTCCTTCTTGGCACTGGACAGCAATTGTTTTCCTTTTATTGCAAAGTCTGTTTATTTCTGCTGTCCGCCAGACAGGTTTACTCTTCCTTGAGGAAGGTGATTTGGTCCTGTCAGGTATTGCCGAGTCCATGCAGCTATACAGGTACTCATATAGTTTTTTGTTGTAGTGCTGGGCATTTGTGCTTGATTCAAGTGAAGGGTTGGTGGCTGTGAAGTTGCTTATACCTGCTCTCAGGAGGTTGTAGTCAGCTTTTGAAAAGTTTTTTTGCATGAACCTAGTGGGGGTCGGGGAGATGCTGACTTTGAAAGTTATTGCTTTATGGTCAGAGCTTACCAAGGAGGATGCTACAGTGGTTATTCATGTTGGTTAGTACCAGGCCTAGGATATTTTCACCTCTTGTGGGGGTGTTGACCAGCTGATCCAATGCATTGGCATTGATGAAGTCGAGCAATCTCTGGGCATTCGTGTTTGAGCTAGAGTAGGTCTTCCACTCTATGGTTGGGTAGTTAAAGTCACCCAGGATCAGGGTAGAGGGTTGAATCTTGACGGATTCAAGTTAGTCCAGATAGCTGTAGTGGGCCTCCTGAGTCATGGTTGAGGGTCTGTAGCTAGCTATGCTTTGAATATGTGTTTTGTCAATAGTTAACTGAATCTGGAGTGTTTCCTGTGTGTCATACTGTTTGACCAACCTGGAGGTGTGTATATCTTTTATAAATATTGAAACTCCACCTCCTTTGGCTTTGTAACCCTCTGTTTGGGGTCTGAAAGTATGCAAGGACAGGTTACCTGGTAAGACTGGGGTGCTCTCCGCAGCTTTGATCCAGGTTTCAGTGACTGCACAAGTGTCAGCATCTTCCAGGGTGAGGAATGCTTGCAATGAGTGCAGTTTCATGTTAAGACTCCTAGCATTTAGCATGACCTTTAAATTTCATTTAGAATAACTTTTCACGTTGGTAATTTTGTCCTCATGACTTTGCCTAAAAAAGGCACTATGGAAGAGGCAAGAGCCTTTGCCAGAAGCCTGAAGCCCAGGGGAGACAGATGAAGGCCATCTCTGGCAAAGCCTAGTGGTCTGTCAATCATGTCCTCCCAGGCTGTCAGGTACTGGATCCCCTTGGAATAACACCAGAAAGTAAGCCAATTGTCAAATCAATCATTTTCTGTTTGCACTGAGGCACCATTCTGGGTGATGGTAAGATGCTGCTTAAGGCTAGGGACATACCTGCCTGGGACACATATTCAGCGAGCTCAAGCATGTCTCTCTTCATATAGTCCAGAGATGTACATCTCAAGTCATTCACACCTATATGAACTATGACAGAGTCATAACAGTACCTGCTGTTGAGATACTTGAGTGCATGAGTGATATGGAGGATTCTAGCATCTGACAAGCAACTTACGGTGACTTTCCCCTTGTCTAGCCTGGTGAGAGAGGCACATGTGTGTGTCTCACAATAGACTCTCCTATGACTAGTATATTGGGTTTGTGGCTGGGTCTTAGAGGCTGTGAGACATAGACATGTGTACTCTGTGTGGTGCTTGGTGTGGTGGTTTGTGATGTGTATGTGTGCTTTTGCCTCAGAGGTCTCTTTTGTCTAGGTAAGTTTTTGTTGAGAACCTCCACATATGTAGGAATGTACTGTACAGGTGTGGGTGGTGTTAGAAGTGTGGTGCTTGTGGTGTTTGTGCAGACAACCTTCTCAGTGCCAGATATACTGGCTTGTGATTGAGACAGCAAGGATTCTAGGTTCTTAATGTAATTGCATATCTCACATATTGTGTTCCTAGGTGGTAGAAGAAGAGGGTTGTCCGTGTACAAGAGGCAATTGCTACACTGTCTCAGGATGTCCATATAGGTTCATAGGTTTATAGACTTGTACTAGGCTATCGGCCCTAGGGCCTATACAAGCCTAGCCATAACAATTCCCTGAATATTTCTACCCACAATATTTACTTCCCTGGACCCCGGATTTCCTCTGAGTCTGAATCAGAAATCTGAGGAGAAAAGTCTGCATCTGTGCTATCACATTCATCTACAGATTCAAAACTTTGATCCTCTTCAGAAAAAGAGGAAGCTCTTATTCTTTTACTAGAAACCACCTTATAGAAGGGGTCAGTAGCCTGTGCTGGATCCCGAGTCAGTCCTACAGAAGGGGTCAGTAGCCTGTGCTGGATCCCGAGCCATTCCTACAGAAGGGGTCAGTAGCCTGTGCTGGATGCCAAGCCAGTCCTACAGAAGGGGTCAGTAGCCTGTGCTGGATCCTGAGCCAGTCCTACAGAAGGGATCAGTAGCCTGTGCTGGATCCTGAGCCAGTCCTACAGAAGGGGTCAGTAACCTGTACTGGATCCAGAGCCAGTCCTGAAGAAGGGGTCAGTAGCCTGTGCTGGATCCAGACTAGCAGGAGAAACCACAGGAAATTGTCTGTCCATGATTGTCAGAATCTGTGGAAGAGAGGTAAAGGATGGTAGAGTGGATACTATCTGGATAGAGTACCTATAGGTGTGAGTAGGGCTGGATAAAATCACAGTAGTTACAAGGGAGGGAGTCAGTAACACAGGAGTGCTGGTAAGGGAAAAAATGCAACTGAGATATCTCACAATGGGTTAAAACAGTACAGCAGCAGTGCGCAATGAGCAAACAAGTGCAACACCCTGCAAACACAGGTTATAAATACCAGAAAAGATGGAAGAATCAAGAAGCTCAAATTACTATCCAGTCCTGCTATCCCCTGCTCTTTCGACCAATCAGTCATGCTAGAGAAGGTCAGGCAACCCTGTTACTCTCACTAACAGCAAAGACAAGACACTACCAGCAGAAGATGGCTGCCAGAAACACAGGAAACTCAACAAGCAAAACAACCCTGGATAACAGCAAGCCTCTATCCAGACTATGCTACCTGACTAGGACATAGAAACTTCACAAAAATGCACAGAAAAGCACAGATAGAGCACTCACAAACAGAAAATACAACTCTCAGTATGAAAAAGAAGTTTACAGTTAAGTAACTCAATAAAATGCAAGTACAGTAATGAAACACTATCTAGTAATTAAAATACACTTACAATAGTATAAAACAGTACAAAAATGCAGTGAAATAGTAAAAAAAACTTTATAACAGTGCAAAATGTAGTAGATTAGCTATATAGCACAACTATAAGCATTAAGAAGTGCAATTCAATGAAATAAATGTAAGAAAAAAATGTATTCTGCTCTTGGAGCCTCAGGGAATTTCTGTTTTGTCACAGTGATTGATTACCACTCCTCAGCCTGGAAAAAACACACACAGCCCCCTGCAGACACAGGGTTTAAATACCAGAAAAGATGGAAGAATCTAGAAGCTTGAATTACTACCCAAATCTGCTAGCCCCTGCTCTTTCAACCAATCACTCATGCTAGAGAAGGTCAGGCAACCCTGTTACTCACAATAACAGCGAAGACAAGGCACTACCAGCAGAAGATGGCTGCCAGAAACACATGTCCCTCAACAAGCAAAACAACCAGGCCTGGATAACAGCAAGCATCTATCCAGACTATGCTACCTGACTAGTACACAGAAACCTCACAAAAATGCACAGAAAAGCATAGATAGAGAACTCACAAACAGAAAATACAACCCCCAGTATGAGAAAAAGCAGTTTACATTTAAGTAATTCAATAAAAATGCAGTAATGAAACACTGTGTAGCAATGAAAATACAGTTAAAACAGTGTAAAACAGTACAAAAATGCAGTGAAACAGTAACAAAAGCTTTATAACAGTGCAAAATGTAGTAGATTAGCTGTACAGCACAACTATAAGCATTAAGAAATACAATTCAATAAAATAAATGTAAGAAAAAACATATTCTGCTCTTTTATTTATAGATGTGTTGATGTGGAATGTTGCCATCTATACCAGGGAGAACAGAGCAGTCCATGTGTAACATATGCCAGCATAGTTAGCTGGAGTTTTGTAAATATCGTGTCATTTGACTATCACACTGACTAGTACAGATGCTTGTGTTAAAAATGTATTAGCAGTGTTCTTATAATGACAGAATGTATATGTTTAAACAAAGAATTCTGGAAGGGAAGAGTAGAAGTTTTTGAAATTGTTCTATAATTGTCAAATACTGCAACAGATCTTAACAAAACTCTGAATGCATATTATACCTGAGTCAGGTGATCAAATGTGATATAATTCCATATCCAACACTGAGAGGATGGAACTCTTACAGCAGTTTGTTTTGTTTTTCTTTGGAACCTGATATAAATATCTATGACAGTCATCACAGTCAGTTGTTCAGTTCAGTCTGTTAGAAGCTCATCACCTTGCCTTGCAAAAGTAAGCATCTCAGCATCTAACTTGCCTAGCTGAATTAATTAAATTACTTAAGGAACAATTATTCTTTCGACAGTCAGGAAATATAGTGAGATTAGTTAAGTATTGTTTTTCTGCATCTGTTTGAATCTGTCCAACTGTGTTATTTTTATTTCTCCTGTGATTGAAACTCTGGTGTTTATTGTACTTAAGATACTTAGTATTTTCATGTTTCCTATTTTATTATTTATTATTAAATATTTTTATACCTTTCATTGTGGCTGGTCTTTTAGGGAATACTTTTAAAATCATGAGAGTACTTGTGCTTATTTTAGTGATACCTTGACCACTCCAAAAAGCCTTGCTGCGTTGGTTTATATTAGTATTGCTTTTATATTGGATACCCTTGTAAAAGCTTGAGAGTAGTTGACTGGTGGCAGTGTGGTTACCTTATGGTCTGGGCAGAAGGGGTACAATCAATAATCCTGTACCAGTCTTTCCCAGGAGTGTGTATGTGTGAAAATCAAATACCCAGGTGTGGGTGTGCCAGCTACTTGGAAGTGGGACACAGTGTTCCAATGTGACTCTTCTTTGGGATTTATAGAGACAGAGAGTCCAGTTCCAGGTCTGTATTGTGTTCCCTGTGTGCTCTTGTGTGAAATTGTGCTTGATGCAGTAAGCTGCATCTGAAAATACTGTGTAAATTTATTCTTGTAAAAACTTGGAGTGACCATCTCTCATGTGTGTCAGTGGTAAGGATTGAAACTCCTTGATTACTTGCCTGGAGTAGAGAGGCTGTCACAATAAGCACTGGCAAACAGAAGTGTCCTAAAAGCTTTACCTGTGTGTGTGTGTGTGTGTGTGTGTGTGTGTGTGTGTGTGTGTGTGTGTGTGTGTGTGTGTGTGTGTGTGTGTATTTTTTCTATTAACTTTATCTAGTGTTTGATGTCCATTTTTTTTTTGCATTTTTTTAGATGATAACATAACCCCATATGAAAGGGGTCAGACAGTGCACATCTCTGGACAGCATAGCCAGATTTTTTTTTATTAGAAATGCTCAGCAATTTGCTCTGGGTTGGGGGTGCAAAAATATCTATGACTAGCAGTATTCATTCTAGCTATATTGGTTCCTCATACTAGCTAGCCTATAATTAAGTCTCTTCTTATCTACCAAGTATGAATTTGTATCCCTAAAATTCTTGACTTCTCATTTTCTTTCCATGTAATTTAAGGTGGGAATGACAAAAAGAAAGGTAAGTTCTCCTGTGGGAAAGATATATTTAAAGAGTACCAACATTATTTTAATTAAGGTCTACAAACTTTCTGAGCTTGAAGAAAATGAGACAGAATGAATGGCAAGTCACAGAAGGTGGGCACATAAGTCAGACATGAAAAAAAAAGCTAAAAGTAGTGCAGGTAGAATCCTGAAGCCATTTTGGATAATTATGTAGTACCTACACTGAACAATATAGTTCAGAATCTAGTACACCATACTCTTTGTAGCCCTTGAAGCAATAAGTAACATTCAAGGAATCCTCAGGAATCCTCCTTGAAAAATAAACTTTCACCATATCCTTCAAAAATTAGAGTAACAGATAAAACTGGGGGGATAAGCAGACGTTTAATTAAACAAAAAAATACACTGTGTAGTGAGCTTATGCTTCAAGACGTTAATGAGTTAATGTATCTTTTGAAGGGAAGGTTTGGACATTTCTACTTTTTTGTCACTTCCATATTCTTTTAAAGCTTCTGCTGTTAAGCATTCTGGGGATTGTGTCTAGCAGTTGGTGCAGAGCGTTAAGAAGCTGATAAGCTGTTTCCTGTGATACAGGGTTTGATTCTTTCTGCCTCCTTTGTCTAACTATGTGATTCTGAGAGAGTCATTTAAGCAGTACTCTCAAGCTGAGCCTTAAAAAGTTCAATGGAGATCAGTATGTTACCCAAGTCAGAAATATAATAAATAAATGAATTTATCACTGGGGTGACTGATCCTCTCCAAAAATTAAGAGTAGTAATTATATTTAAATACTGGTATAATGAGTTAGTAAGAGGTTAGTACTGGGCAACACTGAGGCTTTAGTTTTGATGTGATGTTCTTAAATAATTGTACAAGGTGGAAAAAATTGTAAATAAAATTCAGTTATTGTTATAAGTAAATTGTCAGTATATATTAGAACTGTATTATAAATCTACCAATAATGATACTGGAGCATTTCAAGAGCTCCCTGAATAGATTTCAGTGTAGGCCATAACCGACAGCCTTGTTTGACTACCCTAGCTTCTACTTTTATGGATTTACTATGAAATCTATGTATATGTAGTAGCTAAAAAAAGGATCAAATGTGGTCGCCTATCTTATCTGGAAAAATAAAGTGTTTAATATTTCAAAAAATATAGCTCCAGTTAAGTAAATCAAAATCTCTGAATGCATCAGCTAAACAGAAAACAATATTAGAATTTAGCCTGGGCCTGTTAGTGTGAGAGTATATTAGCATAGCTTAAAACAGTTGGTTAACGGTAATCATTTCTCTGGTAGGTATAAATATAAACTGGTTGGTTGAATGTAATTGGAAATATACTTCAGAAGATAGTTATTGCCTAGTTTGGTACATATTTTATAGTCAATACTTAAGTAACACTATCAGATAATAGCTTTCCATATTCAAGGGATCCTTATCTTGCTTTTGGATAAGTTTACTTTTTAACAGAGTAAAACAAGAATCTGGATGCCAGCCAGGAGCAGACATACAATGCAATAGTCTTAGGCGAATAGGACTAGAATACAAAACATATTTTTATAGAATGTTGATGATGGATAGTATGGGATCAGAACTTTGGATTTGTAAAAACAATCCATTGAAAGGAAAAGGGGTGGAATAGAAGGATGCTCAAAGCCACAATACTTGATAAACTGGATCTGACTTTCCTAAATAACTGACATTTTCTTCTGTAGTGAAAGAAAGTTGTAATGATATCTAGAATGTCAGTTAATCTACTTAAATTGCATTGGAGTTTCTAAAAAAAATGTGGGCATGGCCCACTACATAGAATAACTTAAAAAAATACCCCCCTTTTCAGCTACAAAATGCAATTTCTTATGGGCATAAGAGCAGGTGATATTCCCTCATGTAACAGCAGAAATGTAATATTCTGTTAAATGATATTCTTTATTAGAAAATGTTTTTCATAATGAACTAGCAACAGGTTTTTGAGAAGTAAAAGCTGCTAGTTTAGGGGTTACGTTTTCTCTTTGTCATTGCTGAATGTTAACTGATGTATAAGATGCCCTTAATTATTTTATCATCAAGTATCAAATGCTGAAAAGACTAAACTCAAAAAGATCATTCTTTTTAGATTGAAGCTGAAAAAAAAACACACTATTTTTTGCAAGTCCCCCCCTCCCCTGCTAAATATATGTATCAGCTGTGAGATCACATGGCAACTGAGAAGGGACAAATTCCCAGACCACTATAACACAATCTTGAATGCAGAATATCCAGCATGCTGAAAAAATATGGAAAAAGAATGTTCACTGTTTCAAGCATTAGCTCTTACAGACAGCAAGTGCCCACAATATATGTTTTGCCCATTTTTTGAGAAGGACACTTCATGTCTGGTATTATTTAAACAGTATATTCTAATCTTAATTTCTGTGTAAGAAAAGTAATGGTCAGACATCTCATACCTAATTTGTAATTTATTTTTGACCTTATTTGGCCATCATTTAATGGTTGTAATTTAATTAATGCATAATCTGACAAATAACACAAATATTGTCATTTGTCCACAGTCATTTGGAGTATCAGGAGAGACAAAGAGGTAATATAGTCTTGCTTTTTTTTTTCTTTTTTAATATACTTTACGATTCAAATGGATATGTACTTGTGGGTTGGGAGTTTCATATTTTCAATTATCAGCTAGGTGATCAGATAGAAAAATGTCTTGAAAAATACTTGCATTACCCCATTGTTGGCCATATGGACATTATAGACATTAAGATTTCTAGCAAAAGTCAAATGAGACATTTACACCCAGACTGGATTCAATAAACTCTACATGATTTGGTCATACTGCGTTCATGTCGTGGCACAATGTGCACACACTAGAGCTTCGATTTGTATTCATTAAACAGCTTTATACAAAGTGTGAAGCTGTGCAAGCCAGGTAAACATCATGGTATGGTTATTAGTACAAAAGCAGCTGAATTATATACTAATCAACCAATCCAAGATGGCGGAGCTATTCAGCAAGCTATAAAGAACTTGTGTACTATACGTGTAGCCGTCTGCCCTGTACTCCAAAACCTTTTGGAAATAAAGAATATTAGAGGCTGCAGGTGCTCTTGTTCGTGTGTATGTGCAACAGGTTCATCTCTATGCTGCTGTTGCTGTGGATAGCCCTCAGGCAAGGAGGAGAAGGATATTTAAACCTTCTTTAACTTTCCATGGTCTGCATGAAGTGGAAATAGCAGAGTGGTATAAGGTAGATAGAGACACACTCCAGGAACTGAGCAACATCTGTCGTCCTCACCTGAGACCAACGGAAAACCAAGGGGAGCCAATACTGGTGCAGATGAAGGTATGTGTAGCATTAAGAATTTTAGTCACAGGAACCTTTCAGAGACCCACAGGGAATAGTTTGGGGGTGTCACAGGCATCAGCATCCAGGAGTCTATGCTAATTCCTGAATGCTATGCTACATCATGCCAGTGATTCTGTATATTTTCCCTGTACCCTCAAGGATAGAGCTAGAACTATGCAGGAATTCTACCCTGTAGCACACTTCCCTGAAGTCTTGGATACAGTAGACTGCACCCACATTGAGATCAAATCACCACCTATGGGACAGGAAAGGGTCTACATCAACAGAAAGGGGTTCCACTCCCTTAACTGCAAGATCATGTGTAATGCTAGGGGAATCATCCTGAATGTGTGTGTGTGCTGGCAACCCCAGTAGTTACCACAGCTTCCATATCTGGCACACCTCACAGCTCTACCAGAGGTTTTCCAGGTGTGATGTCTAATAAGGTAATTTACATGAGGGATGCAGGTGATGTGTTGGATCCATGACTAATGATGTCTGTCAGAAATGCACACACACCCACAGAGGAATGCTATAATGAGGCACATACTCAAGTAATAAATGTCATAGAGCGTGTGTGTGTTTGGGCTGCTAGAGTCATGGTTTTGGTGCCTAGATACATTGGGGGGGAGCCCTGCAATACGATACTAGTGCTACAGTCTGTGCTACCCTACACAATATCATCCTGCGATGATGGTGCAGCAGGAACACCAAGGCATAGGAGTACACATTCCACCACCACTGGCAGAGTCACCACATACACACTCTGGTGAGGCGTCAGAGGGGAAATCCCCAGTTGCTGTTAGTAAAGGTAGATATAGGCATGCACAATATGTCCTTGGCCTGGCCAAGAGGCAATGGAGAGCACACATGCTGACCACTTAAAGGGTACACCTTTCATCCTATGCACATTCATAGAGTAAAATTGATACCAGGCAATGTTTAAAAACATAACTTCCCCATGTAATGGTTAAGTACTGCTAGTATCAGACAAAGTTAGCCCTAAATGATACCAGTTACAATGCAGGACTGTTGAAGTAAGTGTTGAACCCATAATAGAAAAATAAATGTGTAAGAACATGAATGAATGTCAGTTAGTTGCATAACTGATATTTGTATATGTTCATAAGTAGAATGAGTGTGAGTTGTCCAGCAATGACATCAATATTTGACATGACTATCATCTGTAATATATACTTATGCAGTTTGCCAAATATCCTGCCCCCATGCAACTAAAATATCCGCTATAGAAAAGCAGTCCAAAGTCTGCTTATCCCTACATTCTCACAGGTGAAGCAATAAGCGTGATTGGAAACAGTCTCCTCCCCTTTAAGTTCCCTAGCTACATGGTTACCTTTCAGTGTAGATTTGAGCCCTCTGAGCACTCTGAAGATGCAGATGATGTGTGAACTCATTAAAACTGCTAAATACCAAACCATTGACTTTGTGTAGCTGATATAAACATAGTGTAGCCTTTACACAATGGTTAGGTGCTGTTGGCTTGCAACTGTGAATGATTACTATGACTGAAGCAAAACCCTTCCTTCAAGTGGGTGTGCCAATGAGGATATACTTACAAAGAGTGAAACTAACTACAGTCAGCTTTTAAACAAAACAAAACCCCACATGTATATTTCTTTGGCATAATAACACTATTATAGCACTGTTTCCTGCCTTGGCTGAAAACTGTTGTTCACTGTCATGTATTTGTATCATACCTTGAAAGCAAAATGAGAGGATAAATACTAGAGATTTCATGTCTGATAGTAAAGCAGAGATAATGGGAAGATTCCCAGAATGCAAAGAGAAGGCAGAGCTGCAGTTTTGCAAACATATTCACAATTATTGTGTGATCACTAATTCCACTGATATATGTTATTTGCAAATTCGCAATCAACTGAGAATGTCCAATTGTATCAACTGTTTAACTCCTTCACTCCAATGGAGCTCAGGAACTTTGCAATGTAACTTCCAATGGGCAGAGCTTAAGCCTTTTGACAGAATCAAATCATGTCTTCACATTTCAAACAAATGTTCATATTTCTGCATCCATAGGGGTTATAAAATAAGTGTAAATGGCAAACTCTTCAGCACAAACTATTTTATAGTGGCAGCATTCTTTAGGTTCTGAATTTTATAAGTCACAGAAAACACAGTAACTATTACATTTGTAATATTTTGTAAACAACCGACAATATCTCAGCAACCACTCAAGTTTCATACATACTGTCAGTAGCATTTTATTAATTTACCTGAGAGCTTTCATATGAGGCTAACGAGTTCTGTCTGTGTTATTTGGTTTTTGAGATATTTAGAAAAATGTGAAAATGATCCCTGGGATTCATAAAGCTCGGCACAAGGACAGCGTTAGCCTTGGGCTGACCATGCGGCATATAGATGGCGCAGCAGCACCACATGCATATTAATGAAGGTGTGCTGCCGCAATGTCCACGTGCATAGGAAACGTGTGTGAGTGCAGGGGGCGTGTCTAAGTGCTGCACGGAGGCGTGAACATGGCTGCAGATGCTCAACCTAAAATGCTGACTAGTACAGCCTGCCTCTAATAATAATCACTCCTGTCAGTGTCTGTGGATACTGAAATGTATGCAAAGCATACAAGACAGTTTTGCGAACACCAAAATAAAAAGTAAACACAAAGGCACATAGCTGAATACTGAGTCCCCGTCCCTCGAACAAATTACATTTAAAACCCCGTGCCCATATTCCATTGTAGTGTTGATTGTTATACCAAGTGGAAGCAAAATGCAGTGTGTTTGCATGCCTCTGCCCTTTGCTAAGCCTAGCCTAGGGTTACCACCTGTCCCACTTTGTGAGGGACAGTCCCTCTCTGGACAGTTGTGTCCTTACCAAAAATATTAAAAATGTTAAATGTCCTGCAATTGTAGGACATAATTATGTCCCATATTTTATGTAATAGTTCCATAAAATAGTTATTTCTGTATGTAAAATACCTAAATGTTACAAAAAAACAGAATAAGCAACTAAACTGCTACAACAATAAGCTTTCATTTAGGCATAAAACTAAAGTACTATCCTTTGTACTGACCATGGGTATGTGTCGGCCTGTAAAATCTGATGTGTGTCCCAAAAATGTCCCACATTGGTCATTTGAAAAGGTGGCAACCCTACCAATGGTCAGAGCATTCACTCAATATCTGCCCATTCGTGGTCCAAGTCGTCCTTGTCTGGACAGCCCAAAGATGAATGGGTATTATCCGGATCTACCTACCATGTCAGGAAAGATAAGTATTTGCATGTACCTATGTGCGTGAAGGACAGCATGTGGAAGATCAAAAATGCTAGGGTCGTCCTCACAACCATATTGGTACCAGAGATATGTAGTGTACACAAAGTGTTCTGTTGTCTGTGCCATGGGCCATCAACCAGAGAAGGGATGGATGGTGTGTGTGGAATATGGGGGTGGGGGGGGTGATGTGTAATGTAATAATTCACCAAGGGGAGACTGGGTCGGAGGCACAATAGGTGAACTGGAGGTGTACGAGGGAGCAGTGGGTGAATCAGAAAGGAAACCAAAGAACAAACATTCACATCCACAATACAACCTGACAGGCCATACTGCAGAACACAATCCCACAAACATATGAACATTAAAATGTGTGATACACATGTGCAGAAATGATACCGGCTCACACCCACATAATCGTCTGGCCTGAACTGAGCCATCCAACCCCAACACACCTGGATACATAATTGAATACCCATCATCCCCTCCACAGCACACCACCCCCCCCTTCCTGAATGCCCACCAAAACCACCCATACCCGGGCTGTTAGCTTGGCGCATTCATATCTGCACATAGTGACCCCTACTCATATCTAGTAGGCAGTCTCACCCTAGGCAGTCTCAGGATTGCAAACTATGTATCCCTTGCATGTATAACCCTCCCACATTTTCATAAAACCAAAAGAATGGATGTCATTGGTCCCCAAAATTCTTGTCTATCCCTCATGGGATAAGTATCTGTTCTAAAGATTAGACTTGGTGGCACAACACAATGTCCAGTCTCGTAGACATCTGGACACAAGTTGTATGAGCAATAGTTGTCCACAACCCTGCTCAGCGTCCAGCCGGTCCTGCAGAACCTAAGACCTGGGATTAAATACCTGACCGTGATGCACGTCTCCCCATGTACATTATCGGGAATATATACCTTTCACATGTTCACATGAAGCTTCCCCATAGTCATCTTCCAAATAGTACATGTCCACAAATTGTATACCCCGTCCAGGTTCCTCGTCATAATGATGCACACAACCCCTGTATACAAACGGTACAGGTACCTCCTGTATGCGGTCATTCATATACATGTCCATGTATAATTCCAGATATGTAGTCATATATCTATAAACGCACATATTTATATTCGCATAGCTACACATCACACATACATGCATATAAGTAGTTGTCAAGTATGTGCCCAATTCATAAATATGTATACTTGCAAATGTATACATATGCCTCTCAGAAACATATGAATAGTAACATGTACTATACATATGTACACCACCAGAATGTCACATTTGTTGCCATTACTGTGGAATGGCTGTAGTAAAGTCATATATCCTAATTACCATCCATTGAGAATGTATCACAGATGGTTTAGTGGTAAAACCAGTGACTATTATGTT